>NW_008330362.1:692885-693338 GCF_000622305.1 Nannospalax galili
GCGGATGAAGCAAAGATTATGAAAAATTTAGGAAAGCACAAGAATGGAATATGCAGGAAAACGACCAAACTTATGAATCATAGTCATACAGGAAGGAGAAGAATCCCAAGATAATGGCATGGACCAGATCGTCAACAGAATCATGGAAGAAATTTTCCCAAAATTAAAGAAACATATGCCCATAAAAACACAAGAAGTGTATAGAACACCAAACAGACAGGACCAGAAAAGAAACTCTCCATGGCACATCATAGTAAAAACACTGCATGTACAAAACAAAGAGACAATACTGAAAGCTGCAAAAGGGACAAGTCAGATATAAAGGAAAACCCATTAGGATTACAGCTAACTTTTCAGTGAAAACTATGAAAGCCAGAAGAGCCTGGACCAAAGTATTCCCAGTTCTAAATGACCACAGATGCCAACCCAGATTACTATACCTAGCCAAAATGT
>NW_008330362.1:694177-694531 GCF_000622305.1 Nannospalax galili
TCAGCAAATACAAAAAGATTGAAATAATTCCATGTGTTCTATCAGACCACAATGCAATAAAGCTTATAATCAACACCTGAAGAAGCCAAAATCACCACACGAACGCATGGAAATTAAATAACACACTCCTGAATGATGAATGGGTCAAAAGAGAAATTAAGAAAGAAATAAAAGTATTCCTAGAATTAAATGAAAAGGAAAATACAACACAACAAAATCTCTGGGACACCCTGAAAGCGGTTTTTAGAGGGAAGTTTATAGCTCTAAGTGCCTACGTCAAAAAATCAGAAAGAACACAAATAAATGACTTAATACTGCAACTCAACACACTTGAAAAGCAACAGCAAACAAAAT
>NW_008330362.1:696914-697937 GCF_000622305.1 Nannospalax galili
CTCATCCACTGCTGGTGGGATTGCAAACTGGTGTAACCCCTATGGAAAGCAGCATGGAGAGCTCTTAAAAATCTAAAAATGAATCTACCATATGACCCGATTATACCACTCCTTGGCATATACCCAAAGAACTCATCCTATTGCAGAGACACATGTTTGTTGCTGCTCTTTTCACAATAGCTAAGAAATAGAATCAACTAAGTGCCCCTCAGCTAAGTGGATAATGAAAATGTGGTTCATTTATACGATGGAGTTTTACTCAGAAGTAACACAGACTCAGAAAAAAAAAAACAACTACATATGTTCTCCCTCATATGTGGATCCTAGAACCAGACTCTGATAAATAAGTATGCAACCAGACATAAATACAGGAACCAGGAAAATGGAAAGGAAACAGGGAAGTAAAGGAAAAGACTCCCAAGCCCATGTGACTCCTGAGGAACAATTCCTCAAACATCCTTAAGAGTAAAAATAAATTGGTTTATCTGGACCAACTGTATGGCCTTAAACACCCAAAAGGAAAGTAAAACCAAAGATTAAATGAGCCAACATAATTTCATAAGAGTCCATAGTTATAGCTAAAGGCTACATAACAAGCAACAATGCCAGACAAGCTATACCTTCTTTTGAGTTGTTGGCCAGGGTGGCCAAAGGGATTCCCAGATAGTAACTCAGAAAATGAACAGCAGACCCCAATCTTATCCAAAGGAATATAGACAACTGATTACCGCTAGATGAGGAACAGCTGACCCTCCTAAAACAAAGCCCTCTAGATAGGCTGACTAGATTCAGCAGAAGGGTAAGTAGTGGGGAATGGCTGGGGGTGCCGACAACACAGCAGACAGTAGCAGGGATATCAGAGTATAAGAGCTCTAGTGGGGGGAGGGAGGCTATGGGAGGGTGCTACCTGGGAAGTGGGTGTATAAATTTAAAAAAAAGAAAAAAAATTCTTCAAAGCATAAAAATTTGCACCCTAATAATTAGTAGATGTGAAAAATATTACCATTGAAATCTACCTGATGA
>NW_008330362.1:698032-706158 GCF_000622305.1 Nannospalax galili
AATTGCATTAAAAATGAATTTTTCTGTATGAAACTGTGTATTTTAATAATGAAATGGAGATCTTTTTTAAAGTTTAAAGCCTCATTTAATTTTATGTCCTATAGGGTTTATACGGAGTACAATATTGTATTAATATTGTATTGTATTGTATTAGTATAATATTGTATTAATTCAACTGTAAGCCTAAAAATTTACAGCCAATTTTGAAAGAGATGCATCTTAGCTCTGGAAATTGTTATTGAATATGTCAATGCTGTTGTAATGAAATGCTTCTTCTAATTATGTGGTTATTAAATAAATAATTTTTAAAAAGTTAACCTACATGCAGGCAATACACAGAAGCACATAAAGATAATTAAATAAAATTTAAAAACATTTTCTAAAAAGTTAAGTTTACAAAGTAAAAAAGCTACCATCAGCTAAGGTAAATTTATTATTGAATAAAGAAAACCCTTACAAATAAATTTATCACAGAAAAACCAGGCGTGGTGACACACACCTGTAATCTCAGCACTTGGGAGGTAGAGCCAGGAAGATCAGAAGTTCAAGTTCACCTTTGACTGCATAGTGAGTTCTAGAATAGCCTGAGCTACATGAAACCCTTTCTCAACAAATAATGGAGAGACCTTAGCAGAGTAGCTGTTCTGGCCTCCATCTGGCTTAGACACCGAGAACTCAGCAGACAGCCTGAGAGTGGCTGTTCTGGCCACTAAGCTGAGAACACAGCAGACCATCTGAGAGGGCCTGAATCAGGCCTCCACATGGTGTAGATAGAATCCCATTGAAACTGGCCAAGAGCCCATGGAAAACAGATGATGCAGAGACCCAAAAGTTCAGTGCCTTGCCACAGTGGGAGGAAGATCACCCACAACTATCACTTGCAGAAGAGGTTGACGGAAAGAATGTAAGAGCAAGAGGAAGAGGTGGAGTGTTAACTGGAAATGTCCTCCGTCCTTCGACCACTATGCCAGCAAACTAGTCACACCTCCTTCCCATGCTCATCAAGGAGTTGAGGGAGGAGTTGGTTACCCCTCCCACCCAATCAGTGGAGCTTAGCTGCCTGTGGGGGGAGGGGCAAAGTGTATATATATATATATATATATATATATGTGTGTGTGTGTATATATACATATTTACGTATGTATGAATGTATGTATGTATGTATATATGTATGTATGTATGTATATATGCCAAGAACACCAAGAGGCACCTTTCTCACCATTTTGTGGGCCAGTCGGGAGGTCACAGGATCTATATTTGAGTGTGAACTTTATAGCACAGATGTAAATGTGGGGCACCCACTCTTCTATAAATAAACCCCTACCCTATGCTCTGTTAAAAAATAGTAAAACATTTTTAAATGGATAATAAAATAAATTTAATATAGCCTAAATGCAGGTATTGATGATGAGGACTGCAACACTGTCCAGTGAAGTCCTAGGCCTTCACACTCATTTATTTTTGTTTTTATGTGTATGAGTGTATTGCCTGCATGTGTGGAAGTGCACCCATGTCATGCAAAGGCCAGAGAGGGTGTCTGATCCCCTGGAACTGGAGTTACAGATGGTTGTTAGCTGCCATGTGGGTGCTGGGAATTGAACCCAGGTCCTCTGCACTAGCTGCTCTTAACAGAGCCATCTCTCCAGCCCCTTCACACTCATTTTTCCACTCACTCACTGACTCACCTAGGGCCACTTCCACTCCTATAAGCTCCTTGCCTGGGAAGTAGTCTACAGAGGTGCACCATTTCTTAAGTGTTTTATACCAGAGTTTCACTGTGCCTTCTCTATGTTCAGACATGCTGCGTTCTTCCCGTTGTGTTCAGTTGCCTGTGGTTTTCAATACAACTATCTGCTCTGAGGAGAAATGAGCTATGCCATATGGCCAAGGTGTGTTATAGGCTACATCATCTGTATTTGCTTTTTCTACCATGACCACACAATGAGGAAGCCATCTAGTGATGCATCTCAGAAAATATATCCTCATTGTTAAGTTACAAACAACTGTGTGTCACTTAAAATTATATCAAAAGCAACGGTAAAAATTCAATAAAATAACGCATAGTTAGTCAAAACTTACCACTTTCTAATTATATTACTACACTTTATTATTATCTGTACTCTGGGGGTTGTTATACTTATCACGTGTGTGGTGGAAATAGCACATAGCAGTATACTCTACTATTACACATCTCTCCCAACTCCTTGTTGGGAGACATCAACTATATTGGTAGCTGAAACTCAGCAGTAGGGAATTGTAATTTTGGTCAAACCCAGGGCCCTTACTCGTGCTAGTCCAGGGCCTCACACTTGCTAGTCACACACTCCACCTCTAAGTTATTCATTCATAGTAAGCATTCTCACAGTATTCGAGTTGGCAAACACCACCATGGTATACACTGTTTTTCCTCAAAGCTAGTTGTTAACTATTTACCAGCACACCACTGGTATTAGAGAACTCACCAAATCTCTAGAAAGTCTAAAGGACAAATTTGGGTTCCTCAGCCCAGATCACACCAAATGTCCTTTCATAAGGAATCCATTCCTTCGATAGTGACGCCACTTCCATGACGGTGACACTAACCTGTTAATGAGGGCTACCCTCCAAGGCCTAATCAAAGGTCTCACTTCTTAAAGGTCTTTCCTTTTGATATTGTAACAATGGTAATTCAATTTTAAAATGAGTTTGGGAGGGAACACATTTTTAAACTATTGCCTTACTCATGAAGAGATTCTAAAACTGTTAAGATTCCAAAGATTTTAGTACATTTTATTTTTCTTTTCTGTTAGTTCACCTGAAAGCTGTGTTTAGCATAATACTACCTCCTAAATACTTCCACACACACCTCCTCATAATTTTCTATTTGCAAAAATACCATTATCATACTTCATAATACTATTTTTAAGATTTTTAATGTTTAAATTATTCTAAAATAGACAATATAAAATATACTGTGTTCTAGCTTCCTTTCTGTTGCTGTGATAAAATACTCTGATCAAAAACAACTTAGAAAGGAGGAAAGGGTATATTTCACCTTTTAAAAAGTATTTTATTTAGGGGCTGGAGGGCTGGCTCAGCTGTTAAGAGCACTGATTGCTCTTGCAGAGGATGCCAGTTTGATTCCCAGCAACCACATGACAGCTAACAACCATTCGTAACTCCAGTTATGGACGCCCTCTTCTGACTTCCGTGGGCATTGCTGGAAACTGAACCTGAGTCCTTCTGCAAGAGCAGTCAGTACTCTTAACCACTGAGCCATCTCTCCAACCCCTATATTCATCTTATAGGTGACAGTCCATCATTGAGGGAAATCAAGGCAGAAACTTGAAACAGAAACCAGGGAGAAACGCTCATTTAATGGCCCCCTCAGCCAGAATTCTTATACAGTACAAGACCACCAATCCACGGAATGATGCCACCCACAGTGGGCTGGACTCTCCTACATCAATTAACAATCAAGACAACCCCCCATAGACATGCCCACAGATCAGTCTAATCTAGGCAGTTCCTCAATCAAGGCTTTCCTCTCAGATGGCACTGGGCTCCTATAAAATAAAAAAAAACCACTCTTTAGAGTAGGAGGCCTGGCGTTATAGCTCAGTGGTAGAGTGCCTGCCTAGCATGTTGACAGTCCTGAATTCAATCTCAAACACCTCAAAATATAGAAAATGAAAAGATCACAGATCAGTGGTGCTAAGTATACTCACATGGTTGTATAACAGATCTCCAGAATGTTCTCAGCCTACAAAAGCAAAATTCTATAGCCATTAAGCAGTGACTTCTCATTTCCCCTATCCCCTAGAAAATTAATTTTAATTCAATGCTATTATATAATATGAAGGTCATATTTCAATTTTCCTAATTATCACCAAAAAGCTTTTCAGTTTAGTGTTCTCTCTCTCTCTCTCTCTCTCTCTCTCTCTTTCTCTCTCTCTCTCCCCCCCACCCCCCACAGCCTCATGCATGCTATACAAATCTTCTACCAGTGTACTGCAATCCCAGTCCTCTCCTTTTCATCATACCATCATGCCTTCTTGTACTTGCTTGGTTCTTACCTGGTATGACCATTGGTCTCTCCAGTATGCTATTGTCACATTCAGCCTGGAGGAGACCTTTCAAGCTTGCTTTTCCACATGACCCCATTAGTCTTTGAGCATTTCATTATTTTCTAACTCAACAGTTTTCCAGGCTGAACTTGCATTTTCTCTGCTCATGACATGGACTGGACATTTCCCCAACGAACCCTGATTTTTCTTAATGGGGACTGGTATTCAGAAACCAAGATCTGGGCACTTTGATATGTTCATCTCTATGGGTGTATCCTTGTTTCTAGTCACTCTTAGCGTACAGACAAGGAAACCAACTCGACACACTCCCGTGAATTTATGCTGATCTCTCCAACTCAAATCCAACAGCATAGGGTTCTCCTGGCTCCCCCTTCTGTCTCTATTTCCTTTTCCCCTCATAGTGGAAAAAAAGGGATAGCTCACAGAAACATTTACTCATTAACTTTGTGTTTTTTCTAATTTTTATTATTTTTATTTTATGTGTATTCATGTTTTGCCTGCATGTAGGTAAGTGCACCCACGTCGTGCAATGCCCACGGAGGTCAGAAGAGGCTATCGGATCCCCTGGGACTGGAGTTACAGACAGTTGTTAGCTGCCATGTGGGTGCTGGGATTCGAACCCGGGTCTACTGCAAGAATCACCAGTGTTCTTAACTGCTGAGCCATCTCTCCAGCCCCAACTTTATCTTATAATGCACACAAAATTGATTCATAATATCAATTCCATTGTTACCCACAAACCTAATGTTAAGTCCAAAACTTCTTTGTCATTTTTCACCTTTGAATATACTCCACTAAGAATATACATTCAAAATGCTACATTCTTTAAAAATTATCTGCACTTACTCTTTTTCATGTTATAAATTTGCTGCCACCCCCCACCCCCCGCCTTGTTTTTATGAGACAGAGTCTTGCCATGTAACCCAGGCTGGTAAAACTCATGGGTGACCCTTCTGCCTCTACCTCTCAAATGCTGGGATTATAGTCATGTGCCACCATGTCTGGCTCCAAGTTACCAAAATACAGTGATAACTCATAGTGATATACAGATTTTTATTTCTGGTTTTATTTAATTTTATTCTTGAATCTGTAAAACAGGAAGTTCAAAAGTTAAGACAATAGAAAAAAGTACTCTCAGAAGTCTTAACCTCATTTTTTCCTTTTACCCATTTTCTCCTGTAGTCTCAATAGTACGTGTGTGTGACATTATGCAGTGTTTATATGTGTGCATAAGTGTGTGTGCATGTGCAGAGGTCAGAGGTTAATGTCTGGTGTCTCCTAAGGATATCTCATTGAACCCAGAGCTCACCACTTGGGCTAGGCTACCTGGCCAGTGAAGTCCTAGGATACCCCTGTCTATCCCCCAACACTAAGGTTATAGCCCTGAGCAAGCACATCTGGCTTTTCTGTGGGTTCCAGGGATCCAAACTCAGGTCCTTGTGTGGCAGGCACTTTACCAACTGAACCATCTCCCCAGCACTACCACCACCAGTGGAACAAGTTTTAATGTTCCAGATAACCCCACCTGTGTTTGTTTTTAAAAAATTTGGACTCTCAGTGGAATCTTCTTCTCACAAGCACTGTCCTATACAAGCCCTGGATTCTATCATCACAAGGCATACCAGGGAGAGCATCTCCTCTATTAGTGGGCAGAAAGACCCTGATCAGTTATTGAAACTCTTTCCAGTCTGTTTCCTCATCTGTGAAGTGGAGATGGCAATGTCTAGCTTGTGAGGTTTGTTGAAGATTAGATAAGGGAGGTGCTTTGTCATGGCTGTTTTAGGTGCTCATCCCATCGCAGGGTCACTATAATGAAAACTGACACCATGCTCAGGAAGCTTTAGGTGCTGAACTCTAAATTCACTGAATCCTCACTGCATCTTACCAAGTAGCAATTTCTACCACTTCTAGTTCATGAACTGAAAGCTAAGGTTGGGAGGGTGTAAATTGAGGTTGGATGGCTGCAGAGGCCCAGCTCTCTTCTGCTGTGTGGTACTTCCTCTAATTATGAATGAACTCACACCAGGCCAGAGACACCACCAATCTTCTATCTAACATCCACTTCCTTTATTAACAAGAAACCCAGGAAGTAATCCAGTAGAGTTATGAAATGTTCTCTCCACAACCAAGGGAACCAGAAGGAGGTGTGAAAAATGGTCCACACCTCTGAATGACATGCTTTAATATGACCACACTTCCTTCCCTCACCACAAGTTGCCCTAATAATAAAATGCAACCTACTTCATCTTATTTTTGTAGCTCAATATTTAATATTTTTCAAGAATAGACTGAAATGCCCAACAATTTACCAAACCAAAATAATATAAACCTTCAAAGAAATATGGACAAATCCTTATTATATAGCTATTTTTAAATTATTGGAATATTGGAAGGAATGCAAATATCCTTTAGTAGGATTCTAGTTAAAGTGTAATACTGCAATATTGTGTGACATTTAACAAGAATGAGATAGATTTTTAAAGATGAGGAAAAAGATCCCATATGTAATTAAAGTGAAAATGCAAGATGCAGAACTGTATCTGATCTGACTCTTCCTTTAAAGATGAACAGCATGGCTCATACAGGCATATAAAATTGTAGAGGAACAGGAAACAAACTCTGAACAGATTGTAAAGAAAGAACCAGGCAACTTGGGGGCTTCCTAAATTATACATTTCTGGCTTGATTGAATTATTTATAAGCACTTATTCACTTTTGATATCACAAGAAAACAATACATTGTTTAAGTAGGCAGAAGAGACACAGCCTGACAGAGATGGAGCGAAAAAGATTCAGCCTGAAGAGAGGCTGTATACCCCAAGTCTGTCAACTGCCACCTTGGTTCCTGGTAGCAGAATTTTATGACTGACTGGCTCCTGCCAACAGGACCCTGGCAAGCGGGACATCAGAAATCTTCCTTGAGAGAATTCTAACAAAAAACTAATAGGTATTACCACTTGGAAATATGGCCAAAGAGGAAAATCCATAAAAATACACCCATCCCCCAGATCTCTCCCCATCATAGGAAACGCAGCCATTAAGCCAGTGAAAGGAATTAGGATCATTATGAAATCAAACTGGCTTGGCTGCAGAGAAAATGAGAACCCCTTAAGTGCAATCCATCTTTAGAGAACTCCCTTCCCATCAGGCCTCTGGACCTACATGGCCATAAAAGCAGCGGAGATAAGATAAGTAATCACTAGGAAAGCTGACATCTTTACAGTGATCCACAAATGTCAGAGTCATTCACATCCATTTTCTGCCTTACTGCCTGTGTCTGCCCCTCCTAGAAACTCAGGTAAGTGACACAGCAGGATGAGAGGCAGGCTTTCTCACACCCACTAGCACAGAGGGTCAGCTTGACTGTCATCCATAAAGATAGCATGATTCTCTTACTGAAAAATAGATAAAAAACGTCTACATTAAAGGAAAAAAGATTGATATTGGTGAATGATGTGGAAAACGTAGGGAAACTGAGGGCACTCATGTAGCCATAGTAAGAAGAAATGCTCAACAGTTGGCCTTCCCCCAGATGTCAGGGAGGAGTTCCAAGTAGATCTGAGTGACAGTGCTCCAGGAAGTCCTAGTCCTAGGGACACGTGGTAATGTCCCCTCTCCCATCTGTCTCCAGGCCACCTGCTGTAATGGAAGCACCTGCAGTGTCCTGACATGCAGTGTAGACTGGAGGGCCCTGGAAGGCCCTTCCCACCCCAGTCACATTTAGAGGGCTACATCTTCTTCCTCAGAAGCTGGAAAAAAATCACACTTTTGTGAAATTCTAACATGTACTAGGGCTTATTGAGGCACCTCCCACCAGCAAGTTCAAGCAGAAAAATTCCAGATTTTGTTTTTGCTTTTTTTTTTTTTAAGTTAAGCAATCTCTTTATATTTCCTCTCTGCTTGCTAAAAGTTAGCTTTGGTTGTTGATTTTTTTTTATTAGACATTTGCTTCTGCCTAAATACTAGAGTTTCTCATGAAGCTAACTACAAAATAAGTTATTTTTGAACGACCAGGCACAGCATCCAAATGCTAATTAGTATAAAGTCAAATTTATTAAA
>NW_008330362.1:706195-718263 GCF_000622305.1 Nannospalax galili
ATTAAGAAGTTTCAGAGGGTTCTATCAGACTTTAAAAATGATGAACAATCTCACTTTATTATGCTTATATTTGTATTTAAAGAAATCTAGGTGGTATCAACTGATTTTTTTTTCATTTATTTATTTATTTTTCTTAGATAGGGTCTCATTATGTAGCGCTTGCTGGCCTAGAATTTACTATGTCAATCAGGCTAATCTCAAACTCACAGGGATCCACCTGCCTCTGTCTTCCAATTGCTAGGATTAAAGGTGTGTACTACCACATTTGGCTTCATTGTTTTCTTTAAATACTATATGTTATCCCTGTTAATTGAAAAGAAAAAACAAGCTGGGCATAGTTGTTTATACCTGTAACCCTAGCACTTTCCAGACTGACGCAGCATAATTACAAGTTTGAGGCAAGACCAAGCTATATAGTGAGGCCCAGCCAGTCTGTGCTACAGAATGAGACCCTGTCTTGAAAAAGTAAGCAAAGAGATGAGAAAGGATGGGGGGGGGCGACAGAGACACTGAGAAAACCCTATTATACTTTGTATGTTGTTTATAAATAACAAATATACACATTTGCATATGCTTAAGCATCTAAGCATAGATACACCAGATTTGTAAGCATATACTCTTGAAGCTGGGCGTGGTGGTGCACACCTTTAATCCCAGCACTCGGGAGGCAGAGGCAGGTGGATCTCTGAGTTCAAGGCCAGCCTGGTCTACATAGGGAGTTCCAGGACAGCTGGGACTACAGGGAGACCCTGTCTCAAAAAAGACCAAAAAAAAGAAAAGAGTATTCTCTTGAAATCAAGTCATTCAGGGGCATTGCCCTGGTAATGAACTTTTATTATATATTCTTTAATACTGTTGGATTTTTTTACCAAGAGTAAATTTATCACCCCTTGATATATTTTTGTTTTACAACTCTAACCCTACATGTGGTAAACCTAGCTCAGTTAATAAGTTTTTTTTCTAAAAAATAAAAGCAGAGGCTGGAGAGGTGGCTCAGCAGTTAAGAACACGGACTACTCTTGCAGAAGACCCAGGTTCAGTTCCCAGTACCCACATGGCAGCTAATAACCATCCATAACTCTAATTCCAGGGGATCTGATGCTCTCCCCTGTCCTTCACAGGTACTGTATGACAACATGGGGGCATTTACACACATTCAGGCAATATACTCATACACATAAAATAAAAAAAAATAAGCCAGGCATGGTGGCGCACGCCTTTAATCCCAGCACTTGGAAGGCAGAGGCAGGAGGATCTCTGTGAGTTCCAGGCCAGCCTGGTCTACATAGAGAGTTCCAGGCCAGCTGGGGCTGCAGGGAGACCCTGTCTCAAAAACACCAAAAATAAAAATGAAAATGAAAATGAAATAATAAAAATAAAATTAAATAAAAGCAATTCAAATACTCTAACAACTTTTGCTCCAGTACAATGATAGCATATAATCACAATTCTGAGCAAATTTCAATACATTTTAATAAGACGCCTACTTTAGGGGCTGGAGAGATGGCTCAGCAGTTACGCTGGACCTGGGTTCAGTTCCCAGAACCTACATGGCAATTCAATGACTGTCAGTAACTCCAATTCCAGGGGGCACTGCATGATGTTGGCGCACTTATACACATGCAGGCAATATACTCATATACAAAAAATAAAATAAATATTAAAAGAAGCCTACTTTAAATCTTTAATTTGCCCAGCCCCAAAGCATAGACACCCTTATCAAGACTGATGCAGAATATTTGCATGATTTTGTACATAAATCACATGCAGAGTGATAGAGATGGAGCTTTGCAGGGCAGTTCACTCCTGAGTATCAGTAAACAGAGTTCAACTACAGAAAGCAATAGATTTCCTCTGTACTGGACATTTGGTACTTACTCATCACTGATCATTCAGGTTGAATTTGACTTGACTTATGGTGATCAATTATGTCTTTGTGTATTATAGGACTTAATTTATTATCAGATCCTTGGAGACTAAACTAAACATTAAATATGTTTGCAGCAGCAGACAAATTCATAATCTGCCTGTCAGTTCAATCCACTGCCTGGTCATTCTTCTGCCTCTACAATCATCTAAACTCAAGAAACAGCAATATACATCTTAGAACTATGATGACTCATTACACTTTCTAAAACACTCTTACATATTTTATAGCATTAGGTTATCTTTGCAACCTTGCAAGGGAGGAAAAATAGACATTATTTGTCTTATGGATAATCATACTTAAAGCACCTAATCAGGATGTAGAGAGCCAAGATTAGAAGCTGAGTTCCCATCATCCCATTCTATTAGTTGCACATGTTTTACAATATTCATGTGACAGTTCAGAAAAGGGTATGCTGAATGGGAATGAGGTGTTACTTTCATAATTTCTGGGTTTCCTAAATGGAGTTCATGCAGGCATTGTGTCATCGCAGCGTTAACCTACCTTGTTAGAACATCTCAAATCATATGGGTAGCCAAAATGTGTTCTTATGTGATGGGGACCATTCATTTTCATAGTCTCATTTATGACTCATGGATTTGTGTGGGTGTGAAATGAAAAAATCCAAAGAAAGAAGAACAGGAAAAGACTTCTTTCTATATTTAAATATAAATAATAGAAAGAGGCTGAGCTAAGTTATAAATAACAGAAGTGAAATGTTCTCTGGAAAATCCATGACAGTAGCATCTCCACAGCCTGAGAAATGCCACTACTTCAAACTTCGGTTTGGAACCCTACTCATTGTAAAATAAATGCCTTTTGATCATTGTTATTACATCAAGTCATTTTCCTGAAATTTTCCATGCTTACCAGTGTAGTAACTGGCTTTATACATTTCAGGAACTCCAGATGTATGGTTTTAACCATGTATCATGCATTAGAGCAACACAACCTATCATGTGGTATGCAAGTGTGAACACAAGTGGATGATTTCATACACTGACCATTTCTTACAATAACAAGGAAAGTATTTGATTCAAATTCTGCTTCTGATGAGAGAGAGAGAGAGAGAGAGAGAGAGAGAGAGAGAGAGAGTCATTCCATGGCAGCCCCAAGACCAGAATCTAGGAGATTTGACAGAATCTATGGCATTGATGTGATTTCAGGATTTTTCAAAATTTAATGGTTAAGTCATTAAATTTTCTCTTAGACATTATCCAACTTGATAGTAGGAAAAAATAACCTAATCTGAGAAAGTGTCACAATCTTGTGTTAAGTGCTGTAGCTGTGTTTCTTCAAAGCTTCTAAAGAAACACAGCAAAATGATTCCCATCTCTTTTGTTTAGTTCTAACTGCAGAGTCATCTTGTTTCTAAAGTGGTGTCAGAACCCGATTTGGGAGGTTCCCACACCAGAAAGAAACTCCCCTCATCCTTGAATATGAGCCTTTTCAGAATGTGAGCCTCGGGGCCAATTGCATGGCTATGTTTTCAATGATTTTTAGTTTTCATCACTTAACAGGCTATAAGCATCCATTTGAAGACTGCAGAGGAGTGATTCTACTGATCTCACAAACACATACAGCATGAAAATAGAACTTCTCTCACTTTATATAGATGCTCTCAATATCCACGAGGAAGGGTAAAAGGACAGTTAAAGTGCCAATGGACTTCTAGTTTTTGTTTTGTTTTTCAAGACTGATTTAGTCAGCCTAAGCCAAACAGAAGCAAATTACCTTGCGTTTGTGTTAATGGAAAGCTTACTTGCACTTTGAAATACGAGCCTACCTTGAAGAGATCACTCCGTTATTGAACATACGCCAAAATGTACATGTGGGTCGTTATATATGGTTTTTATCCCCGGGGAAAGAAAAGCAGGGCCACAATATGAAAAACATCAATGGTCAGAGCCATAACATGCAAGAGTTCAGAGATACAAGCACACAAATGTAAAGGAACATGCTGTTCTTGGTTGTCAGGTCACACAGAAACCAGTTACTCCATAGTTTCAAGGGAAGTCAGATTCAAGAAGTCAAGCACACCAGGTCTGAAATCCAGACTTGCAGGTACATATGAACAAAGGCTTTGTGAACAAAACAGGGACCACAATCAGGTTCTGAGGTAAAATTTCATATACACTTCCCACTAAGATGGAAAATCTCCCAAAATCCAGTCATTTCACTGCTGTGTTGACTTATAATTGCCTAAATCAATTTGTTACCAGGATAAGCTGAGTTATGTATTTTGCCTGTTCCCCTATAACTTCCTAAACTCAGTTCCTCCTCTTGGCTGGTAATAAATAAGCAATTTTAAACATGTGTGGAGACAGGTGATGGGTATTGGAAAGGTCAGGAGATAAGCACTCCACCTACGCCTGTGGTGGAACCACAAAGCCTGAGAGCTTGGCTTGCAGGAACCTGAGGAGGTTGCTATAGAAATGTGGTCGTATTGTTGGGATGGTTGGAGTTCTCAATAGAACTTGGGTTTCAAAGTCCACAGGAAGCACAAAGGCCTTTCCTTGGATACTGAGTGTTTACAAGGCAGTTACTGAATCCACATGATTGTGCATGGCTAGCTACCTCTGAGGGCCTAGTGGAGAGGAAGAAGCTAGCCTGGGTGTTCTCATTATCAAGGAGTGTCAGGAGCTGCTGAGACTGGATATTAGGGAAACTGAGGAACCTCCCATACCTTGGTCCCTCTAATGGTCAGTTTCATTCTTTTCTTCTGTCACCATAGACTGTGGTTAGGTCAGGGCTCATTCTGCAGATTTGGGGGGAGGTGAGAATTGTTGAACACTAAAGAAGAGAAGGGGCTGATATCAAAAGGTGAAAAGAAGCCAGGCGTGGTAGTGCACGCCTGTAGTCCCAGTACTTGGGAGGCAGAGACAGGCGGATCTCTGTGAGTTCAAGGCCAGCCTGGTCTACACAGTGAGTTCCAGGAGAGCTGGGGCCACAAGGAGACCCTGCTTCAAAAAGACCAAAAAAAAAAAAAAAGGTGAAAAGAAATGGAGGTCACTGGGGTCCCTGGACGAGAGGACAGATCCAGCATGCAGAAATCCAGAACACTCAGGAGGCTTAGGGGCAGCTTAAAGCATCAAATGTTAGGCAGGCAAAGGGCAGACAGACTCAAGCAGATGTGTCAAGACAGCATTTCTGAGAATGATCCGTGTGTCTGATCCAAGGATTGTCTCATCCCAAGACGCCTTGCTTATCCCTTGCCAAAGACTACTGCCTCAGCATGAAGGGAAAAGGTAGACTACATTACCAAAGGCAGATTCTGACAATGCAGAATGGAGTTTGATGTCAAAATATGCCAGCTGTCCAAGGAAAAGCTTGAAAAAAAAGGGAAAAACACATTTTCATCCCTTTATATTAGAGTCCATAGCGGTTAGTGCTGAGAGACCTTGGAAGTTTTCTGAGCCAGTCCTTTATTTTCTGGAGTGCAATGGAAGTTGAGAGGCCCAGTGGCTTGCCTGAGCACACATAGTAAGGACAGGTATGGGCCTGGACTTCACCCACCTGATGAAGGTCAGTGTTCTGTCCTTTGCATAGGTTTTTGATAACTACAGAATACTATAGATGAAGGACCCTGTCTTTGGAGCATCCTCTAGCAGAGTAGTCTAAGTTCACACACAGAAGGGAAGGAGGAAGAACACACTTAAACAGGAGACTGAATGAGAAAGACCAATAGTTGTTATTTCCTAAAGATAATTTATATTTGACCCTGGGAAGCCAGATATATGATCTAGGATGTATTAGGAAAATGTTCTGCAAAAAGCAATAGATATCTCAAGCTCTGAGGGCTAAAATGAATAGAGTTGTTTTTCTCAACTAACTATACATCTAGAGATAGGCACCTGCTGGCAGTGGCTTAGGGCTCTGAGTTTACAGGCTGTCTCTCTGAGTCCCTAACTTATCCTCCTCATCACAAGATGGCTGGCACAGCTGTGAACTCCCATCCAAACAGGAGTTTATTACATGGTCACCCCTAGCTGCAAAGAAAGCCAAGGAGGAGGCTGCACAGATGGCACAGCAGTTAAGAATGCTGACTGCTCTTGCAGAAGACAGGGATTTGGTTCCCTGGACCCATATGGTGGCTAACAATCATCTGTAACTCTAGTTCCAGGGTATCCAACACCCTCTTCTGGCCTCCATGAGCATTACACATACATAGTTGTGCTGGATAGCTTTAGTGTTAACTTGACACACCTGGGTTGAGGGAGCCTCAATTGGGGACTTGCCTCCATAGGACTGGCCTGTGGCCATGTCTGTGGGCATCTTCTTGATTGTTGAGTGATGTGGGAGGGCCCAGCCCACTGTGAGTGGTGCCACCCCTGGGCAGGTGGGCCTGTGTTGGATAAGAACCAGGTTGAACAGGGGCCAGGGGAAGCAAGCCAATAAGCAGCGTTCCTCCATGGCCTAGGCTTCTAGCTCCTGCCTCCAGGTTCCTGCCCTAAATTCCTACCTTGGGCTCCCTGATGAACTCTGACCTGGGAGATGTAAGACAAATAAACCCTTTCCTCCCCAAGTTGGTAGTGGTCAGAGTGATTTGTTACAGCAATAGAGAGACAAACTAGGATAATAGTGCATTTACATGCAAGCAAAACACTCATACATAAAAAATTTTTAATCAAAAAGAATTTTTTAAAAATAAGCAAAGAAAAGTAAGTATTTAGGCTTTCCACCATATATAGCTGTCCTGCACAAGAGAGGAAGAAATTAGAATGGATGTTGGGTTAGGCAGCACCTAAACCTGGGGTGACAGGTGTCCATGTGCTCCACTGCTCCATCCCCAAGGCAAACATTACTAATCAGAGAATTCTCTTCTGCGCCGCTTGTTATGTCACCTTGCATCTCATCTTCCAGGAAAACAAAAACTGGATCATGAGACAAAACCTTCAGGCTGATGTAGTTACTTTCAAATTTCATGGCAGCTTTGAGATATGAAAACAAAGCTCTTTTAAGACAGATAATAGAATTTAAGTCTTCAAATGATAGGCACACAGAAAGTACTGAGATAGTGTTTCACCCTGACTCTTCACTTTGCAGCTAGGACTCTGAAGCCTGGAGTGGGAGGGTGTCTTAATCATGAGCACAACCAGTCAGTTGAATGTGATCTCTTTAAAAAGCAGTTACTTTGAAAGGCTTTGCACCAATTCTTCTGTTGCTAATGCCACCCCAAACAGTTCTGAAACTTCTGAAATGTCTTCCATTTAGTCCGTGAGCTGCTACCCAGGAAAACTTAGCCCCACTGTTTTGTAGATGCCTTTGTCCCCTTCTCACCCCTCTGCCCACCAAACACCACTGGCCAGCTCATTCATTCATATAGTTATTCAAAGAGTTACTGAACATGAGTGTGCCTGATCCACAGTGGGGCCTGGCTCCAAATGGCTGAGTTATTGTGAAATATCTACTTTGGACCTCTTGGGGAAGCTGACCACCTTCTCACAAGCTACCTCCCTTCCATGTCTCCCATCATGCTAAGGCTGCTTTATGAAGAGTACTATCTGCTATAACAATTGCTCCACAGCCAACCTGCTCAGTGACCGTCTTACAATGGTGTGCGTGTTCTACTGTAGGTGTCACTAGCTACTGTGGCTATTCAGCACTTGAAATGAGACTAGTGTGACTGAATTATTAAATTTTATTCCATTTTATTTGTTTACACTTAAATAGCCACACGTGCCTGCTTCTGATTACCATACTGATCAGTCTAGTTCTAGATCCTTCCCCCCACTTTCAACCAAACTCATTCTTCTTTATCTCAATGGTGCCTGGTTCAATCACAAATTCCGCTCACTTCTAGAAGACCCTCGTGTACTTACTTGGATGTAAGCTCTTCTCTGGCTCAACTTCACTTTCTGTTTCTTTTGGGAATGCCCTTGACAAACTCCATGTAAGAGTCCAGCTTCTGAGGCTTCCATGCCAGGAGGATGTCCAATCCAATGAAGAGACACACAAATGCTCTGGCAGGAGTTCTGTGTTCAAGTCTTCCCACAGCAGGCATCAGAAACGTGAGTAGCAATTGTGAGTGCCCTCAGTCATACAGTGGCAAACTGTGACTGTGGCTTGGTAAGCATTTGGATTGAAACATTGCTTGCCCTAAAGATTACCCAATGGTTCACAGGCAACCCTTCATATAGAGGCATCCTCAATAACAAGCTTACTACATTTTCTAGAGCCTAGTTCAAAGAAGGCCTGCATCTAGGCAGGAGACACACCAGAGGCTGAACTAGCCTGAAGATCTTTACAAAGGAAACTCAAAAACCCATTTTCCTCATTTCTTGCTCAGTCAATAACCAACTCCCTTAGAGGTGAGCAGCATTCTGACTTGATAGCTTCCATTTATCTGCTTTGAACTCTCTCTCTCTGTGTGTGTGTGTGTGTGTGTGTGTGTGTGTACAATTATGTCTATGCAGTCTTCAATATCTGGCTTATTTTGCTCAGCCTAATGTCAGAGAGTCATCCATGTTATCACGTGGACTGGAGTTTGTTCCTTTTGATGGCTAGGTGGTATAATGCTATGGCGATACAGTATAATTTGTGTATTTGTTCACGGTATAGTCATTTGAGTGTCCTTCTAATTTGAGACAATCATGCATAAAGCTTCCATAAGATTTCCATATATGTGCTTTTGTAAACATATGCACTCGGTTCTCATGGTTACCCAACATGAAGCGGACGTGTCAAGAGGTAGGAAGTCTTTAGCCTCAGTAGTTATAGTATTTGATCAGTACTGTGTTAGAATAAATGAGTGAATGAATGAATGGCACTCCACAGTTACCTTATAAATACTAACACAGGGCTGTGTGAGTCTTGAATATTGCAAATAAATGCTTCCAACGGGATTGCCAAAGCTTAGTGCTGAGCACATGACTTTAGAGGCAGGGAGGAAGCAAACTTGACCAAGAGACCCCTGGGGAGAGGCAGGTCAGGGCTAGAATGAGATGTGGGTTGATCGGAAGTTTCATAGAGTATGAAGCAGGGGCCAGGCTCAGACACTGACCCCAACACATCTGAGCCCATAAAGAGAGCAGGGGTGTGTGCTTTCAAGGGATGTTGTCTTCTGATTTCTAATTGGTTACCTTCATCTTGAGAGTCTTTACTCAAAGGATTTAGCTGCCAAAACATTATCAATTGAGCCATATGGATAATGTATCAGCAACATAATCTGCAATTAGGGCAGCTGTCAGTCAAGAGCTAGCCTGGGGAATTCAACAGGGCTAGAGCCCTGCCCTTCCCTTGTCTCTGCTTCTCCTCCAGTCCCATCCTGAGAATCCATTGCCTTCCTGCTTCCTCTAGCCTCAGAAGATGTGTTCTTAAGCACCCTGGTCAAAGCAGCAATGCTCCAGGGTTGGCAGCCTTCTCCAAGAGTTCTGGAGTCATTTCAGCACATCAATTTGGAATTGTGGGAGGAGGAAAGGAATTGACACTGATGGTGGAATTTCAGACATCAAGGGCAGAGGGAACTGGGGAAAGAGTCATGGTGACACCCAATGACCCCCAAATCTCACCTGCTCTGCCTTCACATGTGACTGGTACTGCTGATAACAATGCTCTGCACTGTGACTTTACTTTGAGGTTTGAGTTTGAAGACTTAACTTCTAACCTTTTGTCATCGACCTGTATTCCACCCCCTCTCGCCTCATTCTGGCTATACCAGCTTTTGTCTACCTTTCTACCCTCCCAGCTACTCAAGGCTTCAGTAAACATGGCTGGAACCTTGAGCTCCCTTCTCTAGCTAGTGCATCTCAACAGTCATTCCTGATGCACCCTCCCACCCTTTTTACCCAAAGTTCACCTCAGACACTTGTGTATACTTCCTAATTCTTAGGACACTTGGATTTTTAGGGCACCTTTTATTTTACTTTAATTTTTAATTTTATTATTTTATATAGATGAGTGTTTTGTCTGCACGTGTGTAAGTGCACCCCTGTTGTGCAATGCCCACAGAGGCCAGAAAAGGGCATCAGATCCTCTGGAACTGGAGATATAGATGGTTGTAGCTGCCATGTGGGCACTGGGATTCAAACCTGGGTCCTCTACAAGAGCAGCCAGTATTTTTAACCACTGAGCCAGCTCTCCAGCTCCCACTTCATTTTTCTTTAAAAAAGCCTTTAAGTTTTAGTTTCACAGCACAACTGAGAGGAAACTATAGAAGTTTCCCTTACATGCCCTTCCTCCATACATAGATTCAACTTTTTAAAACTGTAAACATCCAGCCCATACCAGACCATTTGTTAAGAGGACTATTTCACTTCCAGTTGTTATTGTGATAGCCTCTTGTATGATGTTTAATTGACATCTGCTTCCCCACTGGAATATAAATCACAGTCAGCTAAGTTCTGGGTTCCACTGCCTGACTCAGGGTTGCTGCATCAGATACATCAGTCTAAACCTGTGGCATTAAGGAGGTGGACACACGGCATTTGTTCACCTCTGTGGCCTTCATCAGCACTGCCACATTAACTTACAATGAAGCTTCATTATCATCATCACTATTATCCAGCTGAAACTGAAGCTGGAAAGATGGGTTAAGAGCACTTACTGCTCTTGCAAAGGAATGGGTTCAGTTCCCAGCATCTGTGTCAGGACGGTTCACAGTCAACTGTAACTCCAGTTCCGGGGTGAATATGATGCCCTCTTCTGGGATCTTGGGCACCTACATGTATATGGTACACATGAACTTATACAGGCATATACACATACACAAAATTTTTAAATAGGCTAAAATTTTCAGTTATACCAGCTAATTTGTTCAAATGTTCTGGAAAAAAATGCAATAACTGTCCTGTACCTTTAGGGGAGATTTTTTTTAATTGTCTTTTTGAGGCAGGGTTTTCCTGTAGCCCTACCTGGCCTGGAACTTGCTATGTAACCCAGGATGGCCTCAATCTCACAGAGATCCTCCTGCCTCTACCTCTTAAGTGCTAGGATTAAAGGTGTGTACCACAATGCCCAGCCTTTGAAAAAAAAATTAAAAGATTTTCCCAAGCATTGGGATGGCGTTGACATTGCTGTTTAACTCCAACACTTTGTTCTGATACTGAATAATCCAACCTGTGGGTTATTCATTTCCTATGCCTTCCCTTCCCTGCCATCATTTGTCCTTTAACTGATTTTTGTTTAACCTTCCAATACAAGTGTGTAGAAACTCCTACTTCCAAAGTACTCAAAGCACATTCTCATGAACAGGCAGAAAAGAGTCCAGTAAAATGATCCAAGAGCCCCACTGGGTCTTCCATATTTGAGCATTAGAACTTGGGAGTCCCCAGATAGGCAACTCTGTGCTTAAGAAGCACAAGTCTAAAGGTAGACAGATGTCAAGCTCAGCCACCACTTTGCTGCTGATTGGCTATATGATCTTAGATCAGATGCTTCATCCTATGAAACCTCAGCTGACCTCTCAGATGTTTTAGAAGCTATCCAGCTATAGACAATAAGACTTGGATCATCTAAAATTCTCTCCTCTATAAGATGGAAATAATAATTACAATGACTATATGATAGTGTTGAGGATTGAACAATTTAATGTATATGATACTGCTAAATATGTTTGAGTGGACTTCTTACTAGAACTACCATTATCTCAGCAATTTACAAACTTGACGAACTCAAATAGAAAACGCACCCAGTGTGCTCTCTCTGTGCCATCTAGAAAACAGACTTGTCCCTTGTTTACCACATACATATGAAAATCAGCACTACTCAAAAAACCCCTCCACACACCAACAACTTTCAATGCAGAACCAAAAGAGCTCTAGAATTACACGTTTGAACCTGGCCTTCGGGTAGGTATTTATACTATTGAACAATTTGTTTCCCTGGCTTGTAACAAAATACAGAGATGTGATGTCCTAGTTTGTTTCTCCATTGCTGTGACAAAATGCTCTGACCAATACCAACTTGGAGAGGAAAGGGTTTGTTCAGCTTATATCTCCCAGGTCACAGTTCATCAGGGAGCCCAAGGTAGGAACTCAGGGCAGGAACCTGGAAGCAGGAGCTGGAGCACAGGCCATGGAGGAATGCTGCTTTCTGGCTTGCTCCCCTGGCCCCTGATCAGCTTGCTCTCTTATCCAATACAGGCCCATCTGCCCAGGGGTGTCACTACCCACAGTGGGATGGGCCCTCCCACATCACTCAA
>NW_008330362.1:718848-749007 GCF_000622305.1 Nannospalax galili
CACTTTCACCTATGGCCTTTCCTGGCCTCTCAGAGTGCCAAGCCTCAGCTGCTGTCTGTGACCCCTTCATGCTTTCAACACCAGAAGCATGCAGGAGACTCTTACACATTACCAAGTCCTACTTCCAGCTAGAGATGGAGGCTCGGGCCCCCTCACAACCACGGTTTCTGGGTGCTGACCCTGATGAAATACTTCCCAGAAGATTTCACCACAGTGATGCTGGTCTCTTGTTACTTACAGCTGATTTTTCAACCCCAACTAACAAGCATCAATTGTGCCATTAATGCAAAGGTTTTACTTCAGGTTCTGGTCTCTTCTTAATCACAGCTGATTCTTCAGCCCCAGTCAACCAGAATCCACAGATTCTCAATTCAAAATATCACAGGAACAGCCCTGATAGTCTCCACTTCCCTTTGAAGCTTCACAAGCTAGGCTTCCATTGTCTGCAGCTCTTTCAGCATAGCTGTTCCAAGCTCCGCTGCAACAAACTCTGAGCACGCAATGGCTTTTCCAGCCCAAAGTTCCAAACACTTCCACATTCCTCCCCAAAACACCAAGGTCAGGTCTGTCACAGCAATATCCCACTCTCTGGTACCAATTTCTGTCCTAGTTTGTTTCTCCATTGCTGTGACAAAATGCTCTGACCAATACCAACCTGGGGAGGAAAGGGTTTAATCAGCTTACATCTCCGAGGTCACAGTTCATCAGGGAGCCCAAGGTAGGAACTCAGGGCAGGAACCTGGAAGCAGGAGCTGGAGCACAGGCCATGGAGGAATGCTGCTTTCTGGCTTGCTCCCCTGGCCCCTGATCAGCTTGCTCTCTTATCCAATACAGGCCCATCTGCCCAGGGGTGTCACTACCCACAGTGGGATGGGCCCTCCCACATCACTCAACAATCAAGAAAATACCCCACAGACATGGCCACAGGCCAGTCCAATGGAGGCAATTCCCCAATTGAGGCTCCCTCAACTCAGGTGTGTCAAGTTGATGCCTAAAGCTATCCAGCACATGTGATATGTACACCTCCCGCTATTCTGTAACAAACACAGAGTCTGACATATGTTAACCTCTGGTAGATGACCACCAAGTGTTGCCTCTCTAAAGTACAAATAAATGAATGCTTTATATTTTATTTGTTATTTTTCTTGTATTCATGACTGTATTGCCTGCATGTATATAAGTGCACCTGTGCCTCACAGGTACTGCCATAGCAAAACTAGAAGGGTCAAGCATTATCCAGCATGCTGTTGGCATTGTTGTAAACAGGCAAGTTATGGACAAGATTCTTACCAACAGAACCAATGTGTATATCAAGCATATTAGGTACTCAGAGCTGAATCCATGGCACAAGAGATATGAGGAATAAAAGGCTTCTGGGACGGGATCATGTTCCTCTTCCTCAGGTAGAAGCATGGTGTGCTGTCCTGCAGAGAAATATTTAAAGTCAGGGAAAAAAAATGCATCAGTCTGTTGCTGATTTTATAGCACTGTGATTAGGAAACTCACTTTGGAGTCACGCAAATGTTAGTTAAAATCCTAGATACATGGCCTTGGGGAAATTATTTGATCACTTTTAAGATTTACTTTTCTGAGCCGGTTGTGGAGGCGCATGCCTTTAATCCCAGCACTTGGGAGGCAGAGGCAGGTGGATCGCTGTGTGAGTTCAAGGCCAACCTGGTCTACATAGTGAGTTCCAGGACAGCTGGAGTTACAGGGAGACCCTGTCTCAAAAAGACCCAAAAAAAAAAAAAAAAAGATTTACTTTTCTGGAGCCAGTGATACAGCTCAGCAGATAAAGGTACTTGCCACCAAGCCTGACGATGATCTGTGTTTGATCCCTGGGACTCACAAAACAGGACAGAACTGATTCCTGAAAGTTGTCCTCTGACCTTTGTTATTTTTATTTTATGTGTTTGAATGTATTGCCTGCATGTGTGTAAGTGCACCCGTGTCCTGCAAGGCTTGAGGTCTGAAGATGGGGTAGGATCCCCTGGAACTGGAATTATGGATGGTCATTAGCTACCATGTGGGTGTTGGGAATCAATCTGGGTCCTCCACAAGAGCAGCCAGTGCTCTTAATCACTGAGCCATCTCTTCAGCCCCATTTATTTTCCTAATCTTAAAATGGGATAATTATACCCACTCAGAGGGTGGCGGAGGTCCTTGGTATATTTCTGGTAAGTGACCAACATGTGGTAGCTGTTGCTGTCATTCACGTCACTACTGCCATAAAAACCTCCGAAAAGATTGTTTTTGTATGTTTTACAGTGCTAGATCAAACCCAGGGTCTTACTGGAGTGAGATAAGTGTTCTACGACTCAGCTACTCCCCTCCACCCCACCCCCACCCATGAAAGGATTCTTTAACTCAGTACCTTGTAAGGGAGTCAGAAAGCTTTTTCCGGAGCTGTTTAAGCTCACAGTCTGTGCTGAGGCAAAGGAAGAAGGGCAGCTTAGAGAGAACTGCTGTGATCGGATGTGGGTCTGTGCTTCCTCTTGCTAAGCAGAGTCCTGTGCCCCCATGGCTGGGTGAACAGTTATACTGCTGGTCCTGGCAAGCTGTGTTGGGTGAACTCACACTAGCCTGTACCAAGCAGGCTGTTGACATCTTGGTCTGCGTCCCTGGTAAGATATCTTTGACATTGCTCAATCTCCTAGCTAGGGAAACATTCTGGGGAGGTTTGGCTTCACTTTGTGGGTGGGAAGGAGAGGCTGCAGGGAAGTGACTTTGTCCAGACTGAATCAGCTCCACATCCTGCCCCATCCTCTGCCTGTCAACAGAATGATCTTCCTCCCTAGACAGATAAAATATGACAGGAGCTCAGGAGTCATTCTGGGGGGAGGCAGGAAAATGATAGAAAATGATAGCTCTAGAAAATGCTAGCTCATTTGAGCAGCAACAAAACATTCCTGTGATTCAGCTAAAAAGTACCTTGTGATCCTATTCATAGCTACCCCTCAGCCTTCAGCACACAGCACTATCCTCATATGGGGGCTGGAGGCACTGCTCGGAACCCCAAGTTAATGCCTAGAAGGCCTTCTCTGAGTCCCTAAAGCTGTGCTCTCTCCACCAAGTGAAGTGTCCACAAGGCAAGTGCCCATCCAAAGTCCTGCCTTCTCTCCCACATGACACTGTGGCTACCTAGGAGTCAGAAATTTCCCAGCTAAATGGTCCCAAACCCAATTTCAAGGCTCACATGAGCCTCTTCCCAAAGCAGGATAGTCACTACACTCACTGAGGCCCAACAGATAACCAAATGGCAATACACATGGGTAAGGTTCCTCCAAGTACTGGGCAGACAGGGAAGAGTGAGAGGAAGAAGTAGGAGTCAGGGAGAAGAGACCCTTCTACAAACCAGTAACTTTCAATGCAGAGCTGCAAAAGCTCTAGAATTAAGCATCTGTACCTGGCCTTTAGTTCTTTGTACTACTGAACAGTTTGTTCATCTGACTTGTAACAAAACAGACGTGGTATGTGTGCCTCCCAGTTTCTAACACAAAGCCTGACAAATGCTAGCCTCTGGTAGACAACCACTGAAGTGTGGTCATGATAAAAATACAAATGATGAAGAAATGCTTAAGAAGAACAAAGAAAGGTTAAGCACAAGGGGGGTGGGGGGAGACAGCAAAGCAGGATCTCTCCTGACTGGAGAGATGGTCCAGGGGTTAAAAGCACTTACCGTCTTTCAAGGGACCTAGGTTTGGTTCCCAGCACCCATGGTAGCTAACAACTGTCCTTAACTCCAGTTCCAGGAGATCCATACCCTCTTCTGGTCTTTATGGGTACCAGGCACATATGTTGTGCACTTACATACATGCAGGCAAAACACTCATAAACATAGATTAAAAATAAGTAAAATCTTTACAATAAAAAAAAAGCAGAACCTCTTCATTGGATATGCATGACCAGGTGACAAGTTTGTCCCACAGTGAGGTGCTGCAGGGTGCCCCTGGGATTCCATAGGACACTCAGCCTCAATAATGAGATCACATTAGAGCCAGGCTAAAATAGCCACTAGTTTCCAGGATGGCTGAGAAGGCAGCTCTGAGCTGTCCACAGATGCAATCCTGTTTCCTCCCATTGCTGGGCCTTCAACCCCAACCACATATGTATTTAAAGCATTGAGACATCATGATAAATAGCTGGCTCCCTTCTATTTTCCTGGGAACTACGATGTTATGGATAGCCTCCCCCCAACAAGATAATTTAACAAAAGGGAGAAAAAAGAGTTAATTCCATAAAATGCAGTAACTGCTAAGTCAACTCCTTTTAAAACATTTTAGAGATTTTAAGGTCAAGAATTAATGGTCTGCTTACTTCAAAAGAATCAATTTATTTCTTCTGTGTTCATTTTCAGAATCAATCATTTTGCGTCACCTAAAGAACTTAAGAAATTGAACTTTGAGAGCACATTACCGTAAAACACTCATCAGTCAAAGCATGACTTCCAGCTACCACACATCTTTTTTACATAAATCCAAAAGATAGTTGATTTCTTGTTGCCTTGCTTGAAATGTAATAGCTGGTTGTAATGTCCTGCTGAGGCATTCTAAATAACGGGTAGCAAAGCAAAGGCCCAGAAAGCATCTGGACAGAGACTACATGGACCAGGCTGTGCAAGGTATTGCTGGGGCTTCAGAGTAACTGAGCAGCCCCAGCTGTGATTCAGGAATTAAGCAGTTATTTAACTTTCCCTCTGCTAACGGAATTATTCCTGTAAGATGGGTTTGGTTTGGGGTCCTAAAAAGTTGGAGGGTGTTCTAGTTACTTTCTATTGCTGTGATAAAACATTCTAACCAAAAGCAACTTGGGCAGGAAAGGGTTTGTTTAGCTTACACATCACAATCACAGTTCATCATGGTGAGAAGCCAGAGTAGGAATCTGGAGGCAGAAGCTGAAGCACAGGCCATGGAGGAACACTGCTTACCGGCTTGCTCCTTTGGTGTATGCTCAGTCTTTCTTATACCACCCAGGATCAACTGCCCAGGGGTGATACTGACCACAGTGGCTGGGCCTGCCCACATCAATTAGCAATTAAGAAAATGCCCCACAGACGTGACCACAGGCCAATCTGATAGAGGAAATTCCCCAACTGAGAGTCCCTCTTCCCAGGTGTGTCAACTTGTCAACTGAACACAGACAACAATAATTAGGCACCAAGGTATCTTTGATCATATTTGTTCAGTTTCTGCTTTGTAAAAACCTCCTAAAGGTTGATGCTATTGTCCCAGTGCTGAAGCTAAGAGCCTGGGTGAACTTGGACTAGTCATTCCACCTCCCTGAGCTTCAGTTTGGATGAATAATCAGTGCTGTCTGGAAAAAAAAAAAAAAATCCCGTGCTAATTGGCAACACCAGTGATTCAGACAGGCCAGCTGTTTGGCTTCAAAAAAACAAAGCCCCCAGATAATTGAGGGTGTATTAGCACTGGGCTTTTTTGGCAGTTGCACACCCAGTACATAATGTCTGCAACAGATTAGTGAGGGACACTAGGGTACAAAGCCATAGTATTCAAGCCCTAAGCATCCTATTCAGTTAGAAGTGGCTCTAGATTAAACAGACATTTAAATTACACACTCATCCCAAATTGGATTTCAGGCTGAGCATCATTTCTGGAGTGAAGGAGAGGCTGTTGCAGTCCTAGGCTACCTGTTCGACTCAACCTTCAGTGCTAATTGGATCAAGGTGAAATTCTCCTGAAAACCATATGCCTTCCCTTGCATTTGACAGGGAGTGATAGGAAAAAAGCAGGAACTATTTTGGGGGTGGGGAAGTAGGGACAATGGAGCTCTCCTACCCCAACTCTTCACTAACTTCTGATTTCACCCAGAGCCATTCTATAATCAATAAAAAGTCCCTTCCCTCTCTAACGTTTTATAATGTCACTAGCTGCCAATGAGAATTGGGTCAGAGTTACCATGGGGAAGCATTTAGAGAAGTGATTGTAGTTCCTGGCTGCATAATGGAATTCCTTGAAGATCTTTTTAAAATGACTGGTACTGTGTCTTACCCAGTGACCTAATTTACTTGGCTTGAGGGTCGCTAGCCTTTCATTTCAAATGCTCCCCAGAGGTACCCTATTGGGCAGCAAGCCTGCCCCAGAGAGAAGGCTGTATGACACACAGCTGCCAAAAAGTTATTCACACCCCAGTTTTCGCTGATCTTCTCATAAAAGAGCCAGAAAGCTAAAATACTCACCTTTCTGGATTCCCTTACGGCTAAGGAATCCACATGACCAATTCTGACCAGTGAAATAGACGGGAATTCCCTGGGCAGAGATGTGAGAAGGCTTTTGAAAGGAGACTGATTTGGCCAGCCTACCCCATAGCCTCTTGCCCTTTATTCTGTGTTTCTGCCTGTAGCACAGATGCCATGACCAGAGCTGTGGCAGCCACATTTTAATGACATGAATGAACACCAAAAGTAGAGAAATGTAGAGAAAAGCCTAGAACTTTGGAAGCACTGTAGCCAGTGGCACCCACCCTGCTGCCACAAAGTTCCTCTTGCAGGTTGCCCCACACCACCTTTACATGATACAGAGTATGAAAGGCATTCTAGTTTGTTTCTCCATTGCTGTGATAAAACACTCTGACCAATACCAACTTGGGGAGGAAAGGGTTTATTTGGCTTCCATCTCCCAGGTCACAGTTCATCAGCGAACCCAAGGTAGGAACTCAGGGCAGGAACCTGGAGGCAGGAGCTGGAGCACAGGCCATGGAGGAATGCTGCTTACTGGCTTGCTCCCCTGGCCCCTGATCAACCTGTTTTCTTATACAACACAGGCCCACCTGCCCAGGGGTGGCACCACCCACAGTGGGCTGGGCCCTCCCACATCACTCAATAATCAAGAAGATGCCCCTCAGACATGGCCACAGGCCAGTCCAATGGAGGCAATTCCCCAACTAAGGTTTCCTCTACTCAGGTGTGTCAAGTTGACACTAAAGCTATCCAGCAGGGGCGTTAACAAGAAATGCTTCAGGTTTCTCACAGGGGCCTCAGCCTTAGGGCATGGAGCTTTAGAGACAATGTTCTTTGTTTGAAAGTGGTCACTACACCTAAAATACATTTGTGTTTAAAGCCAGAGCGCCATGATTGCTTCAGGAGGCTCCTCAGAGGGCCTGCACATTAAGAGTACCATCTGGAAACAAGCTACCTGATTAAGCTCATGGCTCTTGGAAAACTACAAATACTCATCTACCATCCTGACCGCAGCCCCACTGCTACTACTGTGTGAGTTGAATAGAAGTCCTGATGTGCTTCAGGGTACAAGGATGGCATGCTGAAAGCAGAGCTGTGTAGAACAATACTGGACAAGTCTCAGGGGCTCTCTAAAGAAGATATCGCCAGGCCTGGTTACACGCCTGTAATCCCAGTGACTTAAGAGGCTGAGGTAGGAGGATTGCAACTTCAAGGTCTTCCTGGGCTACAAAGGAAGTTCAAAGCCAGCCTGGGAAATATAATGAGACCCTAAATCAAAATAAAAAGTACAAAGAGATCTGGAGATGTAGGTCAGTGGTCAAGTGCTTGTCTGGCATGCAGGAAACCCTGGATGCAATCTCCAATATCAAAAAACGGGGGGAGGAGGAGGGAGGAAGAGGAGGAAGAGAAGGAAGAGGAAGAAGAGGAGGAAGAAGAAAAGGAAGAGGAGGAAGAGGAGAAGGAGGGGGGAGAGGAGAAGGGGGGAGAGGAGGAGAAGGAGGAACAGGGGGAAGAGGAGGAAAAATTAATTATTTCAAAGGCAGCAGGTATTTCCAACTAGCCCTGAGCAAGAGTCTGTTACTGGGGTGGAGGTGGGAGTCAGGATGAGGGTAGTTAGCATCTCTGCTTCCTTCCTTCTCTAATTTTCTATACTCACACTTCTCTCACAGGGAAGAGACAAGTGTTGGCTCTCCTTCTGTCCCCTGACTTAGCAGGATATCTGGCAGACAGTGCATGCTCAATCAGTGTCAGAATCAATGTTCACACTGTTCACACTCATCCACATGTACCCACCACCACTCTTCTTTACAATGAGAAATCAAACCCTTCCTACTTGTGAAGCGGTGCTTTCTTCCCCTACCACCTACTCCAGCTCACTCTACTGCCGGCCCCACCCATAGGTGATTCCTTTTCTTAAAGACAAGTCTGTCTGCTGGCAGCAATGTTGTAAAGAGGGAGAGGCTGAAGACTGACGAGAGAGAGAACAAAATGACAACATCCTCAAGAAGGCAAAGGGAGACTGGAATCGGGGTACAAGCAGAAATTGGCTTTGGGAGGAGGAAGAACCAAGAGAGAGGCCCAGCCCTAGGTCTGTGAGTTTGGCTGATTGGCCTAATAATGCAGAAGGTGAACTCAGCTTCAGCCACACCCCAGCAGAGGTGTGGGGGAGGAGAGTTGAAGGTGAAAGGCAGGTACTAACCCCTGTGTGTCAGACTCTCTTCCCTCTCTCCCCCATCATCCTGAGCATGGGGGAGCCTGTTAGCAGGCTGGTGGCTTTGGACCCCCCACCCCGCCCCACCCTTGGTTATGAGATCCAATCAATGCATTGAAATATTTTCGTTGTAGGATCGTTGTAGGCTATCAACTCATGCAGAGAAGTGGCATAAGATCCCGTTCTCACAACAGATTGAAATACATTTCTGCAATTTCTCCCTTCACCCCAGCACTGATATTCCCATTTTTTGCTTGGTGACGGCAAAAGGCGAGGCAGAGAGTCAAATCTAGACTATGACAGGTAAATGTGGGAAATCCAGTGAAATGAAAATGAGGCCACCGATCCTGAAATATGGCAACAGAGAGAAGCAAAGATTATGTAAGTAATGCTGAGGTCTCTGGGCACGACTGATGCCCTAATGGCACTTCCACTGAGTCTTCAAGACTCACAGGAGAAACAATGATCTTAACATCCCCAAATCATGAGAATGTTACCTTAATTAATCTAGGCCTATTCTACACAATGACACAGAAATGACCTAAAATGTGGCATGAGAATGCAGGAAGGTAGAGAAAAGATGGGGGAGGGGGGAGAAGGGGTTGGGTTTTCTAGGAATACTTCCTGGCACAGTAGCAGAAGCCACACCAGGCAGGGAAACAGGGCTTCGTAGGAACTGTGCACCTTCTTCCTGAAACCGAGATTCGGAAGGAGCCTGAACAACCATCTGGTCCTAGAATACCATAGTTTTGGGCTCCAACTGTAACCCAGAAAGTGGACAATGAGGCCCACTCCTGTGTGAGCAGAGCTGAGGAAAACACTGACCAATGTCTTTCCAGAAAATCCCTTTGCTATACCTTCCTAACTTAGAGTTCCAACATAGTCCCTTTTGTTCCTGCTCCTCCCTGTAAAATCTTCATCCTCTGACTCCTCATAGTTAAAGCTTCTTTTTCTTACATTTTAATTTATTTTGTGTGCATGTGTGTATGTGTGGGGTCATATTCATGCCACAGTATGTATTCTAGGAGGTCAGAGAACAACTTTCAGGAGTTTGGTTCCCACCCTTCACCATGTAGATTCTGGGGCATCCTCACACTCAGCTCATCAGGCTTGGCAGCAAGTACCTGTACCCACTGAGCCATCTCACCAGCCTCATGGTTAGACTATCTAACCATCTTCCTTCTCCTGAAAGTGATCCCAGGAAGAAGACATCTAGATAACTTCTTAATTCTAAATGCAAGTTTCAAGTATTAGACTCTTCCTCTTCTGTCAGAAGGACCAGAATTAGAAGTTTAGAATTTCCCAAGAAGTAATCTTAAGGGAGTATCTTTGCAATGTAATGACTTTAATGTCACAGAATGTTATTTGTTGAGGAATCGAGATTAATGAATTATAATAGTCATATTGGGAAAGGGGATAGATGATTTTGCAATCTATAGTCAACTTGCTTCTATTAAAATGTCAGAGCAGTGGATGGCTAGAATGTGGGGCTCGGTAACTTTTGAGAAAAAGAGCACGTTTATTTTACCGGTGATGGTTGTGTTATATTTTTTGTTCTGTTTTATTTTGTTTTTATGTAGGGTCTCACTATGTAGTCCAGGCCAGCCTTGAACTCATAATCTTCCTGCCTCAGCTTCCCAAGTGCTGAGATTACAGGCATTGCCACCACACTTGGCTCTACATATTTGCTTTTAAAGTTAAAATGAAAAGAGGGATGTTGGTGTGTAGAGATGGTCATGTTGAGACAATTTTCCTGAACTGACCTAATATCATGAAAAATATCCCAGTTCATGTGATGGAGGGAATCCAGTGCTTCCGTGCAGGGCTGTGGGATTCAAGGAATTAAAATGTATGAAAAGAAAATGAAAAGTAAGAGGAGGCAAGAGCAGAGAGACAACAGTGGATGTGGAGAACACAATTGAACATACTTTGGGGTTATAATTTTCTCTAGTACTGAACATCTATCCACCCATCCTTTTTTGACAGACGCCTTTAGTCACCTTTGCCTCTCTAGTGATTTCTAGTGGATTGCGGCTAGAGTCCTAACAGATCTGTCCAGTGGCCTTCAGTGAGAGACAAGCTCTTCCTCTGCTTGAAGGACCCCCACCCTTCCATCAATGCTATTAACCTTAGACTTCTGGGTAGCAAAGGTAAGAATGATCATGATCAAGCTTCCTAAAGAGCCCCCTGAGATCTGAAACATGTGCTATCTCATTTGTGAGCTAATCCATCCGGGCTCTCTAGGAGTTGTGGAACAGATGCAAAGTTCTGTTCTTTGGAGAAGTCTCAGAGCTGCTGAGCTACAACTTAACTGGGCCACATGTACTGGCCTTCATGGAGAGGGAAGGTGTTCACATGAGATCAAGGAAGAGGGGGCCATTAAGTACAAGGCTTGTTTGGAATGTATTGATGTGTGGATAAATGCATTGCAGCTTCTCCTAGTATGATAATTGTCTATTTATTGATTTTTTAAAAAAATACAGCTTTCTGTATTGTGGTTGGTTTGTCATAGAAATTTGGATTATTGAAGTTGACCTCAAAATTGAATGTAATTAACTGGTTTTAGTTTGCTCTGTTAATTGATGTTGAAGTGTAGACTCCCTCCACCCCCAAAATGTGTGTAGGGGGTAATTGATGGTTAGTTAGAAGTTGTTTCTGGTTTTTAGAGCCCTTGGTCTCAAACAATAATGTTCCAAATGCTAGCTCTGATCCTACTATTAGCCTTCCCATGATTACTCTGCCATTATGCCTAATCAACAGCTGTGCGGAAACTCATTTAAATCATATTTTTTTTCTTCCCAGAAATTAGCAAATGAAGGATAATTACACCAAATAGCTTGAATTATGATTGGCTTCTTCCTGCCCAACACCATCAAAAGTGAAAACTGAGAATGTAAAACTTTTCTATACTATATGAAGCAATGGCCTTTTTTTTTCAACCTAAGACTGTGAATGAGTTGCTCTTTTGTCTCCCAAAACATATCTGAAGCTTAAAGAAACTGCATCAGTGTGGGTGGGTGAGACGACTTAGCAGATAAAGCCCTTGCTAACAAGCCTGAGGACCCAAATTCCATCCCTGGGGTCCATGAGGTAAAAGGAAAGAACTGACTCTACTTCCACAAGTGGTCCTCTGACCTCCACATATATGCAATGGCACCTGTCTTCACACACACACACACACACACACACACACACACACACACACACATACATACATACACACACGCACACATGATAAATAAATAAATAAATAAATATAAAAAATTTAAAAATTCAAAGAAATTGCATTAACTTATATGGATTATATTTCCAACAGTTATCCATTTTTTTGTAATTAGTACAATATTTGGGGGATCATAAAACATTGAGTTATAAAAACTAGTGGTTTAATCTTACAGTTGGGCCTTAGTCATGTTAAACCCTTGCAATTTCCTTTGGGAAGTGGTTCATAGATTTCTTACTGTACTGCTTATCCGTGGTTCAAGGGAAACAACTAACCACAATCACCTTTCAGCCACTGTGATGACAGAGGGGCCTTCCTCCACTGGAGTTCACCAAACTGCATGCCCTCCCCCAAATTTATTGTTATAGGAAGTGTCAGGGAACAGTGCTGTGAGGGTGCTGGGGCTTCATGGAGGTACTGGGGCTCCATGGGGGTGGTGCTAATAGTGATTGGGGATGGCTGCAAGTGACAGCTCTGCTTAGAAGCTGGAAGATACCTGGAAGTCAGGCAGCCTTGCTTCCACGTCTCAGCTCTGCCATCACCTAAGCTGAGCACTCTGAAGTGTCCCTGTCATCTCTGAGACCCTGGTGCTTCCAATTTCTGTAGCATGAGAGACCTAGATTTGGTCTGTGGTTTTGAATGTTTTTGGAACCATGGTCCTCTTGGACTTTCTGGAAGCTAGGGCTCTTTTCCCCATGTACGAATGTACTGGTACCCTCTGATACTTAATCTTAGTTGTCAGAGCTCAAATCAGCTAAGAGCCATGCCTCTGGGTGAGTCTGTGAGGATATTTCCAGGAAGGATTAACTGAGAGAAGACAGTCCCCCCAGAGTAGGCAGCATCTGTGGGCAGTGACCTAGATTGAAAGAGGTCTGAGAAAAACCAATGCTGCTTTGCCTGCCCACCTTCACTCCTTGCTTGTGAATGTATCTACCTTGTTGTTGCTGCTGCTGCCATCCTTTGCTGACACCAGAATCCAGCTTCTTTAGCCTTCCAGTATGGACTAAAGGCCAGCAGCTCTCCAGGCCTTCAGTGTAAGGTTGGGAGTGCTAAAGCATCCAGCTTTGTAGGTTCTCAGCCTTTGCAGCAAGCAGATCACCATTGTTAGACTACCCAGCCTGTATCATGTAAACCAGTCTAATAAAGCCCTTTTGTTACGTTCTTCTGGAGAAACCCCGGTGGGCAGTCCACAGCCCTGGATTAAATGATCTCTAGGAGCCCTTCCAGTCCTAGCCTTTTTCAAGGTTCTGATGATTCTGTGAAATACTATGGAAGGGAAACATCAATGATTTAAGTTCTGGAAAAGGAATTATAAATGTTGCCATCCTTCAGGGTCCTGTGGGTGCGTAAGTCATATGCTGAAAAAACACCTTTGATGCAATCTAATTTTACTCAGTTAATTAAATAACCCTGATTTGTAAGTGGCTGAACTCAATCCATATAGATATTTGATGAAGAAATAACCTTACAACATTGGAAGGCCTGAACATCAAACACAGAGAGGCAAAACAAGGAAACCATCTGCTGAGCTGATAATCTCTAAAACCCATTATGATGGTTAGTGTTAACTGTCAAATGACTCCAGTAGCCAGGCCTCCGGACCTGCCTGTATGGGATATCTTGATTGTGTTCATTGACATCACCCATGTTAATTGGGTGTAAGATCATTCCTGGAGCAGCAGATCCTAGACTATATAAAGAAGAGAAGGCAAGCTGAGCACTAGCATGCATCCATCCCTCTGATTGTGGATACGATGTGATCGGCTGCTTCAAGCTCTTGCTCCTTTGACTTCCCTGCCATGATGGATGAACTGACTCTACCTTGAACTGTGAGCTAAAATAAACCCTTTCTCCTTTAATTTTTTTTAGACTATTTATCACAGCAACAGAAAAGTAACTAAGATACCCATACTCTTCAACTTTATATAATAGAATCATCACTTGAAGGGCTTGCTGAAGCAGAGACTACCAGACTCTACTCTGGAGTTTCTTATTAAGGGGACCTGGGTTAAGAATCTAAAATTCTAACAATGTGACAAAGGAGCATAAAGGTGCTGGTTCAGGGACCAAACTTTAAGAACTGTTTGTCTAATGTTGATCAACTGCTATTAGCTTTGTAGCATCTCTTCACACTGATATGTTTCACTAACACTTAAACACTTCTATTGTCTAGCAGCCACATGGCCTGCCTCACACTTCATACACATCTGTCCTCTTCCACTGACACTGCCATTCCTCAAGGCAGGGCAATATCAAGGCTGGACCCAGCCCTCCTTTGGTGCTCCCATAGAGCCTGGCACAGTGTCTACAAAGCTCATTGACTTAATTTGAAATGGAACTAAATCTAAAATAAAGGAGAATGAGTTAAGTGACTTTAAAACTCCATTCTGTCCCTAAAATTTGATTTGATTTGATTAATTTTATAGGATCACTTATAGTTCAAGCTGGACTCAGGTTTGCCTAGGTAGCCTAGGATGACTCTGAACTTCTGATCCTCCTGCCTCTACATCCTGAGTGCTGGGATTACAGACATATACCACCACATCTAGTTTATGTGATGCTGGTAATTGAACCCAGGTCTTCATACATGCTAGGAAAGCACTGTACAGCGAGCCACATCCCCAGCTTCTCATGAGTTTATTATTCAAGGGTATGTCTTTGGCTTAGATTTTGCTGAGTTTTCCATGGCAGATACTGGCAAGGTATTCACTAGCCCCATTTTCCCTACTTCCTGAGTACATTGCTGGAATCCACTTCTCAGCCTCTTTTGCAGTAAGATGCAGTCACATGATTTCAAGTCAGTGCAAAACACTGGCGTTCGGGACTGGCACACCACACTATCTTCTCCTCCTGTGTGCTCTTTCAGCCTTGATCAGCTTTAAGCAAGTTAATAGAAAAATTGAAGATGAAGTATCTGAGAGAATCTGTGTCTCCAAGTCAGGACCTGCTTTGAACTTCTTAAAATATAGAACAAAACTGCTTAACAAATTTAGTGAGATTAAGGAGACAGTGTCTACATGCCTTCAGCTAAATGATCCCACAGACTAACTCTTAACCCCACATTTCCAGACCATGGGGTAGTGTCTGTGATGTTCACTGCTCCTTTCCTCCTTCCTCATTAGGAAGCCCCCATCCCATCATGGCATAACATCAGCTTCTTCCATTCATATTAAGTAAGCCATCAAGGCCTGTAAACTTGACACCAGTTGTATTCCACAAATCCCCTTGCTAAGAAGAGATGCTCCCCATCTAGAAAAACCACCTCATTGAACAGCTGTTCATCAGGTGCCTGGGACATTTGCTGCATAATGCTTGGACTTCTACTTCAGGAGAGGATTCAGGCATCCCAAGTCCCCAATCCTGCTGCTGCATGAGTTCCATTTGTCTCTTCTAACCATTATGGGCTTCATATTTCCTGGGTGTTGAAGTCAGGGATGGTCACATGATCACTGTATTAGTTACTTTACCATTACTGTGATAAAATAGATTGACCAAAAGCAACTTATAGAGAAGTTTATTTGGCTTACAGTGCCAGACTGTTATATCCCATAATAGCAAAGGAGGTGTGGCAACAGGTGGCTAGAGCAGAAAGCTGAGAAATCACATCGTTCATCCATACAGGAAGCAGAGAGAGAGAATTGGAAGTGGGAAGGCTACAAACTCTCAAACTCACCCCCAATGATGTACTTCCTCCAAAAAAGGCCGAAAGTCTCTTATAAGTCCTATAACCTCCCCAAATAGCATTACCAACTGGGGACCAAGTGTCCGAATACATATTTCTTATTCAAATCTCCACAGTCACCCATGTTTTTAGCTAGCATACCTTGCAGTCTTGCTGAAATCAGCCCCAGGAACAATACACAGGAACTTTCACAAGCTATGTGATACACAATTTTTTTGTTGTTTTTAAATCAGCATACCTTCAATTTGGTTGGGAGAATGTACCACCTACTAAACTTCATATCCTAGATCCCTTACAAACTGGGGGTGGGAACATCACTCATCTGGCCAATGTGGTATAAAGAATTACTTAGGCCAGGCAAGGTGGCACACGCCTTTAATCCCAGCACTCAGGAGGCAGAGGCAGGCGGATCTCTGAGTTCAAGGCCAGCCTGGTCTACATAGTGAGTTCCAAGACAGCTGGGGCTATGGGGAGACCCTGTCTCAAAAAGACCAAAAAAAAAAAAAAAAAGAATTACTTAGGTGTAGCTTTCTTAAGGCAGTGGCAGACGTAGTTAGACTATTCTGATTTTTCAGATTGGCATATACTTTTAGATTTTTCTCTTTTCTCTTCTTCCTATTTGGAACTTGTATGTGTTGGGTGGAGATCTATATACACCGAAGGCCACAGTGGCACTTATACACACAAACCAGCAGCCCTAGCCCCTTTTATTGCTCTTTTGGTCTCTCTCCACCTGATTTGCAGAGCCAATCAAAATTCTCCAGCTACCTATGAAGTTTCCTAAACAAGCAAATTATGTCCACTGTCCCTGCCATCATGACAGTCAGAGGCATTGTGCTTTGCAACAGCTCCTTGAGTAGTCACCATTGGGAAAAAACCAAGCTGAGAAGCCTGGCCACACATGTAGAGCCTTATTTAATTGGGGAGAGAGAACTTGCTGATTCCTGTAGTTGTATAGCGAATTGCCTTAAAACATAGAGGCTTAAACCAATAGTCACTTATACTGTCCCTCAGTTCCCTGAACCAGGAATTGAAATAGGGGACAGAAGCAATGATGTTCTATGGATGTTCTTCAGTGGTGTCAGCAGAGACTTGGGGGCAGGGGTCTTCGAAAGGCTAGTTCACTACCTGAGTTCGAGTCCAGCTTAAGTTACAAAGTAAGACCCTGCCTCGAAACAAAACAAAACCATCATGTAAGATGAGACATAAAATATAGCTGTACCTTTTTACAGGTCATAAGGAGAGTTCGGAGGAAGGAAATATAGAACTGAGGAAAAGAAAATTAGCCACTCATTTTTATGGTATACGTAGTGTCACATGTACTAGTGCATCTGCTCTATTTTCCTTCCTTCCTTCCCTCCTTCCTTCCTTCCTTCCTTCCTTCCTTCCTCCCCCCCTCCCTCCCTTCCTTTCTTCCTCCTTCCTTTTATTTTCTTCAAACAGGATATTACTTATAGCCCAGGATGGGCTCAAACCCACTGCTACCTTCCTGCCTCAGCCCCCTAAGTGCTGGAATTGCAGGTGTGCCACCACACCCAGCCACTGCACTGCATAAACTACAAGATCTGTTGTACATTACAAGCATCCACCTGTCTTTTTTTCTGACTCCTCCCTCGGTCATCAGCTCTATCCCTGTGCTAGGGCCAGCCTCCTCCCTAGGGGACCTCCTTGTTCCCCAGCCTTAAGAAATCCAAGATACCAGTTTTACAATATCTAAATGCTTTTGTTATACCCAACTAATGGTAGTAAATAGCAAATGTTGGTGGAGCATTATGTGACTACCCTATTCTCCAGTGTTCTTTTATGTAAGTGTAAACTTCAAATTACATCTAAAAATACACATTGGCTTACTGTAACTACAAACCCAAGATGCAGCAAACATGCTCAGAAGAGCTTGCCAAAACCTTGCTTCTAAGAGCCTATTAAGGAACTTAAATATTTATCTTGGATTATGCAGATAAAGTTTATAAACACAATTGTTAAAAAAATAATGGGGCTGAGAAAGCCTTTCTATTTCTTTCTTTACATCTAAGTAGAGGGAATAAAACACAACTTGTCTAAGTCTCTACCCTTCCAGGTATGGCCTGGGCCCATTCCATATCTTATTCTGTCCAAATCAATACAGAGCAGTAGCTTAACCCACGGTGACTCCTCAGCAAGAGCCAACATCCACCTGGTCACTTCACCAACACCATCTCAGTGAATCTCATAGTAACTAGGAACCATTAACCCAGGCTCGTTCTAAGTGGCATCCTTTGAGTTTGAACTTGTAACTACCACTTTGACCACCCCCAACCATCCCACCCCTACTACCCCCACCACCGTTCATCCCCCCTGCCCCTCCACCGCCTCTACCTCCCAACCACTGACAACTGTCTCCTGATGTAATGATAGAACAGTACAAGGGCTTTGCTTGGCAGGATCAGCCCAGGGCCCCTATGGTTTTCCTACTAGGAATACTGGGAATAAGAACATCAGATTTCAAATCCTTGCTCCCCGTTTCTATAAGCATGACTAAATCACTGTTCTTCAATCTCATTTTCTTTAAATTCTCTATAATAATGTATTTACTGAACATTGACTATGCACTGAGCACTTTGGGTTATGATGTAATCTTTACAAAATTTTATAAATTAAATTATATTATTACTCTCATTTTATAAGGAAGGAAGTGATACTTGGAGCAACTAGGTGATTTGCCCAAGGTTACAGAGTTATTGTCAGAACTGAATTCAAACTCAGGTCTATATGAGTCCATGGCTTTAACTCTTAGCTGTATATATGCCTAACTGGGCCTACCATGGCTGTCTCAATGCATCTTGTCATTATAATGAATGTGGTGACACATGTGCAAAAACTGTAAATATTAGGTACAAAACACATGCTAGCTGGTTTTGGTTATGATGTTGCAAGAGCCTGTCAACTGGGGTTGGAGAGATGACTCAGCAGTTAAGAGCACTGGCTGCTCTTGCAGAGGACCTGAGTTTGGTTCCCAGCTCCCACATGGCAGCTCATAACAACTTGTAACTCCAGTTCCAGGGGATCAGACACCTGCTTTTGGCCACTGCAGGCATATGCATGCATGTGGTGCATATTAACTCATGAAGGCACACATACATACACATAAAGATAAATAAGTGGGGGTGTGTGTGTGTGTGTGTGTGTGTGTTTTGCCTGCGTGTATGTAAGTACACTCATGTCATACAGAGGCCAAAGAGGGCATCAGATCCCCTGGAACTGGAGTTATGGATAGTTCTTAGCCACCATGTGGGTGTTGGGAACCAAACCTGGGTCCTCTGCAAAAGCAGTCAGTGCTCTTAACTGCAGAGCCATCTGTCCAGCCCCAATAAATCTTTTTTTTAAGGCTGTCAACTCTGTGAGAATAAACACTTAAGTAGAAGAGTCTAGAATTCTGGAGCTGTACTGTTGTGCATGGAGCCAAAACCAGGCAGCCAAGATGCTTTCATCACAGATAGCTCCTTTAGTCACGTCCTTTTTGTTCTGCTTTAGGAAAAACATCCTTTGTTCTGGAAGGTGAAAATGTGTTTCTGAACAGCTTAATTATAGATTAGACTTGTCAATCTTAATAAAATGGTGTCTGGTGTCTGAGGCTTCTAGACACAGAAATGTGCCTGAAAGTAATTCCTTTATTTCCTAAGCCTATCTGTTAAAACTTCTCTATGCATAGCTTAATCCCCTAACTCTGTTCTTAGACTCACTTCTAACCTGGCTCTGTCTAAAGCCATATTACGTCTGCCTAACATCGACAGCTTGTATCATCTAATGACATGGCCACCACATTTATAGTTCTGTCCAGACCAGTAGATTTTATGCAAAACAATGAAGTTCCAGTATTAAAAATACACAATTACCCTCAAATAATTGGCTATAATTACTACAATTAGGTGTCTTTGGGATCCCTGCCCCTAAGGAATGTTCTTAACTAATAGTGGGCATCTGTATTTGCTATTTTCTCACTTCTATGCACAGATACCTGACAATAAGCAGCTTATGAAGGGATATTTTGGCTCATGGCTTGGGGGTACAGTCCATCATGGCAGGGAATGATGGTGGTAGGAATGGTTCAAGGCTGTGGTAGCAGAAGTATGACGCTGCCTGTTCCCATGTCAGGAAATAGGGTCAAGGCAAAACCTCAAGGCATGTTCCCAGTATTTCACTTCCTTCAGTGAGACTCCACTTCCCAATGATACCACAAGTTCCCTAAACAGTGCCACCAACTGGGGACCACGTGTTCAAAACCATGAGCCTATGTGGGACATTTCACATTCACTCCCTAACAACAGTGCTTCAGTCTACATAGGCAAAACATGGAAACTTAGCCCATGATAAAGAACCCTACATCATCATATAATTAACTGGAACTTCAGATAAGAAAAAATGCAGGCGTGTTTCTTGGTCACAAATCAGGGAGATTCTACTTTATATTGTTCCCTCTTAGAGAATCACAATATTTCTTAACAAAGTTAAGGTTCTGGAAAATGATGAGGTAATTGAGTTCACTGGACATTTCCCAAACTTATTTGACCACAAACTATTTTTCCCAAATAACAATAGCATACTGCAGAATTCATGTTCTGGGAAAGTTTGGTAAAGGCTATTACAATTGATTCTGAAATAAAAATGACTGATGTTAGAGCAGAGTACTTCAACATGCCAGAACACACAGGCTGAGAAAATACAATAAAGTATGTGATCTCTTTGCATTGATTCTAAAGGAAACTTGGTGACTTGGAATAACATATTGATAGAAAACTCATAACATTCTGAAAATCCTATAAATTTAGTGTTATTCATATTACATCTTATTCCACAAAGAATTATAACTTTAAAAAATATTTTATTTATTTTTTATTTTATGTGTATGAGTATATTACCTGCATGTATGTAAATGCACCTGTGTCCTGCAATGCCAGCAGAGGTCAGAAGAATGCTTTGGATCCCCTGGAACTGGAGTTATGGAAGGTTGTTAGCCTCCATGTGAGTGCTGAGACGTGGTTTGTTTGATTCTTTATTCATATCTTGACACTTACAGTCACATTATGTTATAAGGCTGGAGAAATGACTCAGTGGCTAAGAGCACTGGCTGCTCTTGCAGAGGACCCAGGTTCCATTTCCAACACCAACATGGCAGCTAACAACTGCCTGTAACTCCAGTTCCAGGGGATCTAAATGCCCTCTCCTGCCTCTTTGGGCATCGCAAGACACAGGTACACTTACACACATGCAGGCAAAACACCGGAACACATAAAATAAAAATAAATTTTAAAAAAATTTTAAAGAATCAATCAAACTGAGGGGATTAGGGGTATAGCTCAGGTGGCAGAACATTTGCAGAGAATCTCCAAATCCCTGGGTTCCATCCCCAGCACCACATAAACCAGGCATGGTGGTACATGCCTGTAATCCCAGCACTTGAGAGGTAAAGGCAAGAGGATCAGGACTTCAAGGTCATTTTCAGCTACAAAGCAAGTTTGAGACCAGTCTGAGATATGGGAGACCCTGTTTCAATCAATCCATCAATCAACAGAGTGATAAAACCAAGGTCATATTAAAGTAGAAAAATAAATATAAAAAAGCAGAAGCCAGCATAGATGCTATAAGTAACTTCGAATTTAGTTCTGAGTTTCTTAGAAACCAAAGCAAAAAGGGATTCACAACCATTTCCACAACTACCATGATGATAAAGAAGAAAGAATTTACAGGTGCATAAGGAAAACAGGGATTTGGGGGTAGAATTCTAAAAGAAGTCATTCAAAAAGGAGAATTTCATAGGAGACCTAATGCTACCATTTCCCAAATGCCATAAAAAAGCTATGTTGTAAAGTCTTAGAGTATTGCCAATGATAAATCTGAGAGCCAAATATTAAATTTCACAAGTTAATGGGTTCCATTTGTCTGCAGATAATTCAGGAAAACAAGTTAAAAATCTAATTAAGTCATGAGCACCCTAACAAAAACTAGTTTTGTAGATTGCCATTTTAAGAACCAAGCTAGCAGGCTAGAAAAGATTACATATGCACTCTTTTTGGTTAAATAATAATTATGGCTAACACAAGGAATTTACTTGCAGAGCGGTATTTTAAGCATTTTGTAAATATCCATCCACTTAATCCTCCAGCATCTCTGTAAGGTTCATAGCACTGTACTCTTCATTTTACAGAAGAATTACAGACCCAGAGATAAAGTACTCAAGGTCATGTACCTAGTACACTGTTCATCATGGCTATATTTGCAGTCAACTTTCCACTTTGATACTTTGATGACAGAGAAATGGGACTGGTCTTAGGCAGTAGAGAAAGGAAACAACACTGCTCAATCAGCAGAATCAGAATGTAAGTCACTATCTTTGTATGTAGATGTGGAGAGCGTATGTGTCATTCAGGATCTATGATGGTTAGTATTGACTATCAAGTTGACAATATCTACAATTACCTAAGAGACAAGCCTCTGGGCATGCCCAAGAGGCATTATCTACAGTAGGTTAGCTTCTGGGCATGCCTGTGAGGAACTATCTAGATTAAGTGAGTGATTTGGTTAGTTGAACTGAAAAGACTCAGCCTTAACTGTGGGTGGTATCATCCCTTGAGCTGGGGTCCTGGACTGAAAAAAAAAAGAAGAAAGTGAGCTGAGCACCAGCATTCATCACTTTCTGCTTCCTGACTATGAATTCTATGTGACCAGCTGCCTCACACTCTTGTGATCACGACTTCCCCACTATGATGAACTATACCTCCAACTGTGAGCTAAAATAAACACTTTCTCCCTTAGATTTCTTTTGTTGGGGTCGTTTATCACAGCAACAAAACAAGTAACTGATAAAGGGTCCAAACAAGAAAATGAATCTCTGAGCTTTTAAATCAAAGGGAATTTTAAAACAAGACACTGGTTACAACAAGGAGTGTGAAGAATCTGCCAGGAAAACAGGAGGCAGCCACCAGTAGAAAGAAGGTGCTGGTCGATAGAAACCTTGGGGTGGGGTCTGCTGCAGAAACTAGAACCACATAGGAGCTGCTAGAGCCCTGCCTTGGTCTCTCCTTTGTCCCCTTTCCAATCTCTTGCTGGCAGAATGCAGCTAGAATTCTATCAAGAGGAACAGGCACCCCCACCCCCATCCCATAGTTTGAGCCCTTCTGTAACAGAAGGCTGAGCTGCAAAAGGTTAAGGAAGAAACCTAAAAACAAAACCATCAAGACTGGCTCAGGTGCTGACTGTATAAATGTGAAATTTCCATCTTCCAGTAGTTGGAGCATATGGGCTCCAGGAGGCAAATCACAGGCTAATTCAATACTCTCTAAATCCCTGGTCCCTGTATCAAGGCAGAAATCCACTTGGGGCTTGAAAGAAGAAACACAGAAAAAAAGACTGCATTTTGCAGGTAGTAGAGCCATAGAATTGTTGCTTACAAGGAAGTACATGTTGAGAATACAGATTCATAAATACAGGTAAATTAATCCCATAAAATTGTGTTCAGCACCATGCTGCACAACTTCACAGAGATTCTGGGGAAGTGTGGCCATGGCATTGTGCAGTCCTCTAAGTCCTTCATGGATGTTCTACTTTCATTTCAGCCCAAGTGAGTCCATCATCCACGGGTGATGCCTGTCAGAAAAATGAATATTGTGGGTCTATGACATGTTCAGCTGGAGTCTTGCTGCAGTGGGTAAGAAGATTGTTCTAACAGTAAAAACCAGAGAAAAGTACTGCTACACAGGAGCATCTGAGAGCTTTGGCTTGTGAATTTCTAATAGAACACAGTCAGGAGTGAGGAGCCGCAGTCGCACAGCATAGCAAGGACTGGGAGGCCACATGGGTCCAGGTGAGCCTTTCAGGCAAGTCTCCCAAAGTCTAGCATTCCAAAGAGAGCCAGTCAGGAGCTAGGGACTTATGTAGCTTAAGTGGTTCAGCATGTGGTTGGTTTGTATAGGGTGTTAGTCCACAGTCAGGCAGAAAGCCAGTGTGCTGCAGAGGCGCATACACAAAACCTACCACCAGAAGCTTATTTCTGAATCTCCTAAGGTTAAGATGTATATATAACCACCATAAACATGGGATCAAAAACAAGACCTGCCACAAATAGGAGATGGTGTTTAAGGATTCCAGGAAGAGAGAAGCCTGGCCTCTATTTGGGGAAGGTAGATCTGGAGATGGACAAGACTTTGGAAAGGAGATGGCCATTGGAGCTGTACCTTGTATGATTCTGACTTACAGGCAGGGAAAGATACCTCCTGTTGAGGCACACAGAGAAGGCTCATCTCTGAACCAGGGTGTTGAGCAGCTGTATTGAGTAGTCACCTGCTGGAGTGAAGGGCGCAGGAAGGAGTGGAGTCGGAAGAAAAGGAGAAAAGGTGAACGTTGTACTTGAAATTTGTAGTTGGCTAAATCTTCAATGAAAATTGCTAAGAGAAATTTAAAATATTTGTGATATATTCAAACCTTTTTAAGACAGAGTTCTTGGAAGATGGTTATTTCATTCCATTTAGCCTTGGAAGAAGAATGCTGGTTAGATGAAACACAGCTCTTGTCATGGCTTCCATATGAAATGTTCCCCCAAAAGGATCATGTATTGAAGGCTTGGAGATGGTAGAAACTTCAGGAGGTCAGGCGTGGCTGAAGAAAGGAGGCACATTCTGGGGGCTGTATCTTGTCCTGAGTCCCTCTCTACTTCCCATCTGCCATGAGTCCTGAGTCCCTCTCTACTTCCCCCTGCCATATTTCCACCACCATGACGGTCTGCCTCACTGTGGGCCCAGAATCAATGGAGCCCAAGATTATGAACTGAAACCTTTGAAATCTCGAACCAAAGTAAATCCATCCACCCTTAAGTTGTTTACAGCTGGTGTTTTGTCAGAGCAGCAAGGACAGATTGCAAGCTCAAAGCCATGCTATTAATGCTTTGGTCCTGTGACCATACAGTCACTGTGCACTGCATCCAGGTTTACAGAGAATGTGCAGAATGAGATGTTAACAAATAATTTTTCCTTATAATGAAAGGGAGGCAAAGGGTATATTACTAGTTTCAAGCTAAAATAATGGAGCATAATATATTTCACCTCAGGAAATTATTTCTTCTGAAATAATTTCACGCGATGTGATTTTTCTGCCAATGTGAACATTCACTAGTATATCTGCCTCTGACAAATATATTCTAACTTCAACAATCTGACCATTTAAAACAGGCATGAGAAAGAAAGTCATTCAGCTAATGTAACTGGAATTCTAATTTCAAAATATCCAGGGCCTTACTAAGTGTTTCTCATAATATTTATGGTTTAGTTTTTATGTAGTCAGCAGTAAAGTGGAAGTTATCAATCTGTTCTATGAGGTTGTCATGAGCAATTAGCTGATAAATTGTTACAGAGCAAAAATTCAGGGCTGGTGGTTTAACTCAAAGGCAGAGTGCTTGCCTAGGGTGTGTAAGGCCCTGGGTTCAACCCCTGGCATTGCAAAAGAAATTAAATGTAAAAGCTTAAGTCATTGAGTAAATAATATCGTATACTCATTTGCTCCAGAATTCAATATATCCTTATTTTCAAAATCATATATCATTTTATTTTACATTAATGAGCCTTGCATGACTTAGTTCATAGGTAAGGATCAAATGAAACGAAAGAATTTATTTATTTGCAGAAATGCCACAAAAAAAAAATAGCGGGCCTGTCACATTATTACCTAAAGCATCAGTAATGGGTTACTGAAAGTGGCCACAAAATGACAGCAATGTTTTATATCTTCAGAAGAATCTCTTGTGTATGGTCCGCAGTGGTCCCAGTTTGACTCTCATAATTCTTATAGTTGCCTCTTCATGCACCAGGAGCTGTCAAAGTGAAGACAAGTGACGCCCCTGACCCCCACCCCAAACTCAGCTGAAGAGCAAGACCCTCTCGACTCAACTAGACTGATTTACAGGCCTTGGGTTCCAGGTTCAGTATTGTCACTAGTTTATTCTGTGATTCAGGTGTGGATTTGTCCTTCTGTCTGTCTGTGATCCTGGGCTACATTCCAGCCCAATTCTGGTGTTCTAAGCATGGTTTGTGAAAAGATAATAATAATCTAACCTATCTCAAGGACATTAAGAGAAAACAAAATAATGCATGTGGAAATCCTTTGAAAAGATGAAAGGCCAAAGACAAGTGTGAATTTAAGACCAAACTGGAGTCACATAGTGAGACTCTTATTTTCATAAGGGTCTGAAATGTCTCAACTTTTTGTTTCTAAGGTCAAGCTGGAAAAAGTTCCCCATTTTCTTTGAAACAGTTTAAACAGGAGACAAAGCATCTCAGTTTGATTTTTCCCTGTTTCAAGCATGTGGATTGAAGAAGCCTTTTGTTGGCCAGTTGGCACTTCATAAAGTTGAAACAGGAAATCTGAATTCTACCCAAGTCAAGGATGGGAAGATGGGAAGAATATTGATATCACTTCCTGGTTTCCAAAGGGACTAAAAATAGCTACAATTACATAACCACTTAGACACCTGTGAGGAAGCAGGTTTGGTTTGAGACTATGTGAGACAGGGGTGACTTGATGCTACCTAAAGCCAGTCTAGAGTCACAAATGTTGAAGCAGAAGATACACTGCTTTTTTCCAAGCATAAAAGACAACATATTAGTGATCTTGCCACCCTGGAGACTTAACCTTCATGAAGTTTCCTTTGCCTGGGAGAGTCCTGCCTCTTGGATTTATTGTCCTGTTTTACAGGGGTGTTTTCTAGGGATGCCTTTCCAGCCTTTCTACATCAGCCCAGAGTAAAAACTTAGAGCATTATGCACTTTTCCATCATAAGCATTAATCATAGGGATGTCAATTCATTATTTTGACTGTTTAGTTGTCTATTGTATCCCACTAGCTCTCCAATAAGCTCCCAGAGGACAGGGAGAGACCTGATTTCATAACATCCCCAGAGTGGGACAGAGTGTATAGCTCAGAGAAGGGGACCATATTAAATATTTATTGAATGAGTGATGGAAGAAATATGATCTGAAAAGAACCCTACAGCAGATTATCCCAGCACACAAATCATTTCTAAGTAGGTACATTTATGCAAATATACATAAAGCCTTAATTATTATTCAGGGAGGACTTATTACAAATGAAGGAAGCCACAAAATGAGGTAATAAAAATTATAATATAGCATTAATAATAAGGAACCATGCTTTACATCCTGAGTAAGAGGTTCTTATAGACTAGATCATTTACAAGATCCCAACTGCTCATGTTTCCACATTTTGAAAAAGAGATATGAAAAGGCGAGGGCTGTTGTGTCTTGGGCCTAAAAGGATGAGCCCATGTCAGCAATCAGGGAGGAATTTTCTTTCGGGACAGTGTGATGTGCTAGAATAGGTTTCATGACGGAGCCACTTGGTTTTTCTCAAGCTAGGACAGCTCACAGGAACACAGGTAAAATATCAACCAGGCTTGCCGTGTTCTGTTTACTTCTGTTATGAAAAGTTTTGGTCTAAAGGGGATTACTTTGGCACTAATCCTTTCAGGAAGAGAAAGTTTTCAAAAATATCATTCAAATATTACAACAATGTAAAGAAGTTAATTTTTTAGCCAGAATCTTACTATATAGCCCCAGATTGGCCTTGAACTCACAATCTTCCTGTGTCTGCCTCCCAAATGCACCTGTAAGCATACACCACCATGACCAGCTGAGCACCTGTTCTTAATTTGTATATGTGTGCATGTTTGTGTGTACATGTGCATGCACATGTGTGATGGTGAATATGGAGGTAGAGGTCAATAATAGGTGTTCTCCTCAATTGTTGTTCACCTTATTTTTTAAGACAGGGTTTCTCACTGAACATGGAGCTCAATGACCAGCAAACCCCCAGGGATCTGCCTGTCATCACCTGTCAGCACTGGAACTGCAGACATGCGCTGCCACACCCAGCTTTTTATGTGGCCGCTGGGGATCCAAACTCAGTTCTTCATGCTTGTACTGCAAGTGCTTTACCAACTAGGCCACCTCCCCAGGCCCTCAAGTTCTTACGTTTTTATCAAGCTATATTCCAATAGACAATGCTTTTTGGAAAAAGTCAGTCACTATCTGTTTTCTCCCTTGCTCACACTCATTAACACAATTTGGTACAATTTTTAACAAAAAGCAGTGAGAATTTTTCCCCCTATGGAACATATAATTGAATTTTATCTTGCTCACTAAGTGGCTTCCCCCATTCATTTGTATGTTAGATATAAAGAAAAGAATGCTGAGTAATGAAGACCATGGCTCTTCTGGGGTTTTAAAAGCTATAAGATTTCTTTTCTTTTCTTTTTTCTTTCCTTTAAAGGGTTGCACACAATAAATTGTACTGAAAATAAAAATGGATTAAGTGAAACAGAGAGATCTGAGAATAAAGAGGCACCAGTTTCTGGTGAACAATGCTCTGGGTCTATCAATTTAGAAAGCAAAAAATCAAAATATCTATTCCATACTCACTTTGAAGACCTCATTTTTTATTTCATATCACACCTGTGTTCTTCAACTGTGTCCAAATATTCTGCAGACAAATTCTAACTCACTAAAAGCAGGGAGAAATAAAACAATTTAAATACCGTTGTTAAGTATCTGCTACCAAACCTTAGATATGAGTTCAATTCCCAAGACCCATATAGTGGAAGGAGAAAACTGACTCCCAAAGTGCATCGCTCCCCCAAACACACACAAACTAAATACATAAAATGTACTCTAAAAATAAGTTTTTAGATGCTATTTAGTGATTATTTCAAAGCACCAAGCAGACCACTTTGTCTCACCAGCCATGCAAATCCCATCTCCCCTTGTATTCTGCCATGGCTGGCAGAAACCCTTTAGGTTTTAACCTAGAATCCTAAAAGCCCAAAGAGGGCTTTGCATTTCTTTCCATTTCCTACTCCAAATCCATCTCATCCATCTCTGCCCTTATCCCTGAGACTGAAATTCATCAGTTTTATTTTTGCTTTGGGAAAGTCTTGAGGAAGAAATTTACCATTCACTCCCTTCTGAAAAATCTCTCTCTTACTTTGCTCAGTTGAAACTGGAGTGCAGAACTGGGGTCACTCCATACTTGAGAGGCATCAGTTTTTAAATTTTATTTTCTCTATTATGGTGACCATCTAGCAGGGTTCCCTGGATAAAGAGCATATTCAGTATATACTTTCAATGTAAATCCAGCAAAAAAAAAATGGGTGAATGCAAGAATAATACAACTTCCACTGTATCAAAATGAGTTACTTATGTCTCCCTATTTGACTGCAGGTTGAAAGCACTATCAGTCAAACCTCGGGCTACAGACTTGGGCTCAAGCCTTGCTACAGATCACTGCCAGAGAGATGCTTTGGCTTCACAAGAGCTTAGAAAGACCCTGTGCTCAAGGGAGCTTCACAGTCTGAGTGACACTTCGAAGCTTCTCCCTGAAGAGCAAGCGTTATTTGGAATGGGAAGCAAACTAAAGTGCCGTTCCGGCACCACAAGAGTTTCATTTAGGCGGGGCAAAGGCCAGCTCAATCAAGCCGGGCTCTCCCATCCCAGTTTTCTTGATCCATTTCCCTATTCAGGAGAGAAAATTTGGCTTTTATCCTATTGACCCGTAGTTGAGTCTTGTGTTTCTGTATGTTTTTTGGCTTTTACTGTTTTCGCACAATGACCTTGACATTTCCCCTCTGGTTTTTCTCCCTCCTGTGTGGCAGAAGGATACGAGGCATGACACTGTTTTATAAGGCCTCGAAGTGGCTTTTTCAGGGGCTCTACCACCCAGCAGGCGTGCCCATGGGCCAGAGACCAAGCAACTACCATGCGTCTGGTTTTAAGAGGCTTTAGGGGAGGGGAGGTGACTTCAAGGCAAGGTAAACTGTTCCAAGTGCTAAGAGGAAGCACAGACTTCTTTTAAAAGACAAACTTTGCAAACAAGAACAACCTTGAAAGAGACCTTCAGATCCATGCTCGGGAATTTTGCCAACCTCTTACAGCTCCCCTTCGACATGTTAACTGTATTGCACCCCGCAACTCAAATCCCTGATCTCCACTTTGGGTGAGTGTACGGGGGGTGGGGGTAGGGTCGAGTGAGCCTCCTGGAGAAATAAGGGTCTTCTTTCTTCTCCTTGGTCCACTAGGGTCACCTCCACGGAGAGTTTCTCTGTCCCTCTGGAGCTACTACTGTGGCAGTGACTTATGCTTCTCCAGTGAATTCTCTTACCTGTTCTAGAGGTTTTCTGGGGTCCCCAGCAACCTGGACCTACCGGTCAGCAGAACTGTCCATTGGTTCCCTACCCCCCAAAGTCTAGGACAGCAGTGGGGCCGCACTGGCCATTAATGACCATCATCCATTTTTAATCAGAAAGATCACAAGAAGGTAAGCGAAACCCAGTCTCGAGTCCATTTAAATAACATTCCTGGGGAAATCCAATCACTTAGAACTGAGACACCTACGCGAGTGAGAGCGAGAGAGCCCCCGCCCGTCAGGCGGGGAAGAGCGCGCCGGCTGAATTAATCGAGATCAAGGGGCTCCTGGGCACCGAGCGAGCTTTAACCCTTCCGGCGCCGCGGGGTACGGAGGTGCGGGGAGGAAGAGAGCGGCCGGCCACGGCCAAGATGCCCAAGGTTGCCCTGCGCAGGCCACCTCTGCGGATCGGGCGACTCCGGACGCCTCGCGTGGGTCCCGGGTGGCGGGGCGGCCGGGCTTGAGGTCGCCAGCTCCCGAGGCGACTCGGGCGGTGAGCAGCAGCCGCCTCCCGCGGCCTGGGCGCGCCCCGGGCTCCTCCTCCCACCCCAGCGTGGCCCGGCGAGCCCCGCTCCGGCCGCAGGTAGCACAGGCTGCGCGCGCTGGACGCACCGCAGCGCAGGCAGCGG
>NW_008330362.1:749031-759494 GCF_000622305.1 Nannospalax galili
CGGCCATGTGGGGCCCCGGGGTCCCCGCCGAGGGCCTGTCCGTGGCACCGGCGCCACCTCTGCTGCCGCTGCTGCTGCTGGCGCTGGCGCTGGTGGCGCCCTCGCGGGGCGGCGGGGGCTGCGCGGAGCTGGCTTGCGGGGAGCGGGAGCGCTGCTGCGACTCGGCCAACGCCACGGCAGTGCGCTGCTGCAAGCTGCCGCTCCACGCCTTCCTGGACAACGTGGGCTGGTTCGTCCGCAAGCTCTCCGGGCTGCTCATCCTGCTTGTGCTCTTCGCCATCGGCTACTTCCTGCAGCGCATCATCTGCCCCACCCCACGCAGGTACCCGCGTGGCCAGGCACGACCTGGGCAGGCACGACCCGGCGCTGCGGGAGGCGCGGGGCCCCCGGGGACCACCGGGCCACCCGACGACGACGACGACTCGCCCGCCTTGCTGCGGGACGAGGCGGCCGCAGGTTCGCAGGACTCGCTGCTGGACAGTGGGGGCCGGGGAGGGGGCGGACGCCCGGGCCCCTCGGAGCACGAGCTGCGCGTGGTCTCGCCGGTCTTCCTGCAGCTGCCCAGCTACGAGGAGGTCAAGTACCTGCCCACCTATGAGGAGTCCATGCGGCTGCAGCAGCTCAGCCCCGCCGAGGTCGTGCTGCCCGTGTCGGTGCTCGGCCGTCCGCGAGGCGGCGGTGCCGGGGACCCCAACGGCGGCCAGGGCCGCTTCCCGCTCATCTGAGCGCCCAGAGCCTCGCCGGGACCAGCCTGACCCGGCGTGGTTGGGGGCTGCGGGTGGCAAGCCACGGCTGGTGTATCCGCGGCCACCACGGACTGCCTGTGACCCCGCCTAGCATCCCCGCATACCCTGTCGCCCCACGCCTGGACTGGGGTCAGTCTCCTCCCTCTCGCTCCCCGGGGATCGGATGTGTCTTTGGGCTCAAGGCTGAGGCGGACGAGCCCCCCAGCGCCACTTGGACCGACGTCCCGCCCTCTGCCATGCCTCTCCTCATGTTCCCTCGTAAGTGCCTGCTTCCCGAATCCCGGAGGACACGTGAGCCCCTAGGTGCCTCTCCAGACGGGCAGTTTGCTTTTAGGTTCAAAAGGAAGGAGCGGAGTTCTATTCCTTGCCCTCCTGCCTGAACATGGTCTCCCAGGACAGGATGGTGAGGAGCCAGCCATCCCTGTGCAGCCGCCACCAGTGACTGTTACCTGCGGGTCTCGAGGAGCGCAGGTTTTTGCTGTGTTAGAACCCCATCTTGAGAAGGAGCCAGAAAACTTCCTCACCTAACAAATATCTAGTCACAGCTGACCGCTCACGGGGGGGGGGGGGGTACCACAAAGGATGGTTTAGTTGCTGCGCCTAGAGAGGAGATAGCAACTACTTACTTCCGATGGACTTTTTTGTTGCAGTAAGTTCTAAGGTGTTTATTTTGTCATTTATTTTTGTATTGAAAGCACCAAGAAAATAGTTCGAGAAATTGACAACATAATCGTGTTATCACTGTTTTTTTTGGGGGGGGGGGGTTGTTTTTTAAGACCAGTAATGGTCAGGAAGTTGCCCATATTCTGTCTTTATTTTATTTTATTTTTGGTCTTTTTGAGACAGGGTCTCCCTGTAGCCCCAGCTGTCCTGGAACTCACTATGTAGACCAGGCTGGCCTTGAACTCACAGCCTCTGCCTCCCGAGTGCTGGGATTAAAGTCGTGCGCCACCACGCCTGGCTCTGTCTTTATTTTTTTTAAAAAATGTTGAACACTGTTTCGTTAAAGATGATGGTTGTGGGGAAGCATGCATGGTCAAACAGGAAACTTGTGACATAAAAACATGAAGGATATCTTATTTTCAGTATTTGAGAGCATATTTTATTTTTAGTACTGTGGCATATAACTTTTTATAATAACTGTATACATTGTTTAGTCTGGGTCTTAATTGTATCATTCATCAGTAGATATATGTAAAAAAAAATCATTGATCCATATATGCCCTACCATGGCACAAGATGTCCTGCTGCACTTTCTTGTCCACTTTTCATTTGGGATACATTCGGAAACATGTTTCAAAACCTAAGAACTTGGGACTTGTAACTTTTGTTTAAACCCATAATTTTGCAGTAGTGTGCTGCTACAGAACCTGTCTTTTAAAAAGTACCAAGTGTCATTAGACCATTTCTACAATTCTGTGACACTTCCTTTAAGCAAAAGATAATGGGACATATTTTAATGCACGGTGTATAATGTATATAACGTTGCCTATGTACAATATATACATCATATGCCATATGGCAGCTTATGATGAGTAAAAAGGAAAAGGAGGAAAACAAATGCAGAGTTCTCTGGAGAAGTGTGAAGATTATCAGTCATCAAGAAATGTTATCCAGGTCTGGAGAGATGCCTTAGCAGCTAAAAGCAGTTGCTGCTCTTACAGAGGAGCAGAATTCAATTCTGGACACCCACAGGCAAATCACAGCCATCTGTTCCAGGGGAGTTGGCTGCCCTCTTCTGGTCTCTTTGGGCATTGCACACACACGGTGCACGTACATGCAGGTGAAACACTCATATATATAAAATAAAAATAAAATCTTTTTTTAAAAAAAAAGATTATCCATATAAATCTAGAACATTGTTCATTCCTATGAGTGAAGTTGGACAATCCTAGAAATCTTAAAACATGTGACTTGTATTGGAAGAAAATTGATTTGATTACTTTTAACTTTGAATATCTGATTGAAAAAGTCTGATAGCCCTAGCGAGTTTTTTAATATCTGGATTGTAATAAAAGAGAATGGTTTGCTTTCAACTTCTAAAATCTAACAGCCCTATCATTAAAATCATCTGGTGTATTAAAACAGAAAAACACTAAAAATCTTTCTCTGTGCATTTCTTTCTTGTTTTTTTAAGAGAGGTTCTTAGATTATAGCCAATGTTGGCCTGGAATTCATTCTGCAACCCAGGCTAGCTTCAAACTTGCCTTAATCTTCCTGCCTCGGCCTCCCAAGTGCTAAGATTATAAGTGTGAGCCACCACACTATGTTTGTACAGTTTTACTAGATTTGTGACTACCTTAAAGTAGTAACACCTTAAAATATATGAAGTATATATCTTGTTTTAAAAGCAATTTTAAACAAAAGCATCAGTACTTAGGACTATTAACAAAAATGATACAAGATTTAATCAAACGATTATTCTGAATAATTACATATATTAATGACTCAGATACTGTAAATCTGCATTATATGTGGGTTTCAATATTAGTACCCACCAAACAAACTGAACTATTATGAAATTAATGCAGGAAAAAAACTTAATTTTAGGGTATATAGCTTAGCCAAATGCATTTGAGAGTGCCATGTTTTCCAGTGCTGAGCCTTTTCTCCTGATCTCCAAATACAATAGTCCTGAATATAGCAACTCATCTAGAATGTAGACGTTTATATGCTAGGTAATTAAACATGTACACATATATATATAAAGTGTTCGTGTATAATTATGAGTTGTATAAAAACAATTTGTTATGGGAGTTCAAGATCATAATCAAGGGGAAAATGTCTTCTTGAGATAGAATGGGTTTTTAAAAACCGTTAATTGCTACATACTGCAAATGCAAGGGGGTTTCAACCATGGAAAATAGCACTGGCAATTACACCAAGGGGCATGAAGAATGTGCTATATAAGGAAGAGGAGATTCAATTATAAAGGGTAAAGGGAATACTGAAGAAATGGCCTCACTTAGCAATTTAAAAAGCAATATGCTAAGTACCTTAATGTCCTTTTATGTATACAGTTTCTCTCAAGTGGAATTAATAAAGGAAACAATTCAGGGCTGAAATTGATATGTTATAAACATGAATATGGCATACAGATATACACAGTATTCTACATTGACTTTTCATGAATTGTAAAGAATTTGAATTTTCAGGTTGAGAGAAACAATGATATGTATTGAATTTCTTTTTGTATAAAAGAGCCTTAACAGTTTCTCCAAAGCAGTGTCAGATCTTTAGGCAAGTTTATCTCTGGCCTTGTGATTTATAATTCCCTCTTATTTTTCTTTCATCTTTGATGAAAAAGCCAATAGCTGGTAGATCAAAGAAAGGTATTTAATCAACCAACCGAAGAATGAACCAGCCATCAGTAAACTGCAGAAAACCAGGTCTCCTTGTTTTTCTATGGTCAATCACTCACAAAAGTTGTAGTGCTCCTTTTTCCAATTATGCCTATAAAAACCATCGGATGTCAAATAAAACCAGTATTTTGGTTATTCTTAAGTGCATATAGTGCCTGATTTTATTTATACCTGTACTTACAGAATTCACTGTTAATTTTCTCACCAAAATTCTATCATGGGTGATGGTGGGGGGAGTATGTATGCTTGTCAGGAACCTAAACAATACCAGAGGTTTTTTCCCTCAAGTTCGTGGTTAAATGTCTCTGTTGTTTTGCTATCTTAACAATCCTTGTATTCTCTCACTGTGTGTTCTTATCCTGATCTGGGTTGTCATTAGAAGGCTTTCCTCCAAAGCATATCTCTGTGCAGTGCCCATTGCTTAGTGTCAACTTGACATACATGGGTTGAGGGAGCCTCAATTACAGAATTTTCTCCATAGGACTGGCCTGTGGCCATGTCTGTGGGGCATCTTCTTGATTGTTGAGTGATGTAGGAGGGCTCAGCCCACTGTGGGTGGTGCCACTCCTGGGCAGGTGGGTCTGTGATGCATAAGAAAGCAGATTGAGCAGGGGCCAGGCGGAGCAAGCCAATAAGCAGCTCCTGCCTCCAGGTTCCTGCCCTGAGTTCCTCCTACCTTGGGCTCCCTGATGAACTGTGACTTGGGAGATGTAAGCTGAATAAAGCCTTTCCTCCCCAGGTTGGTGTTGGTCAGAGTGTTTTGTCACAGCAATGGAGAGACAAACTAGGACACTGCTGTAACTTAATGTCACTTTAGTTGTAGCTTTGCTCTTTACATAGAATTCTTCTTTTGGTAAATCAGTATTTCCAGGGTTTCTTTTGTTTACTCTTTGCATCTGACTTCTGTGGGTTTCCATTTTAAGCCAGGTAAGTGTTTCTTCTTTATCCATTAAATTAAAAAACTGTAAACCTTTTAAATTTTTTTCTTATTTCTTATCTATAGAACTTGTCTCTGTCATTCTGGATAAAGGATGAGCTCTTCGCATCTCTCTAGTGAGAAACTCAATTTGTCTGTATCTCAATGCAGTAGACCCTCACTTATTATCTCCTTATTGTTCCTCACCTAGATATTCTAGAAGGGATTGTCAACACTTCCACATCTTTCTCCAAAAAAAACCCATGCTGTTTGCTATATTAGTACAAAAAATTTGACCTTCGAATTCTCTTAATGACAGGGACCTTTTTTTGGCTTCCAAATTTCACATTTATTACTTCATGGACTGCTGCATCTTCTGCTCAGTTTGTCTCTGTCATCTTGGTGCTCTCCTCTGTGTGCATTGTTCTAAGGGTAAACCCTTCCTTGCTTACAAAACTTCTATTCATTGTGCTAGATAAAAGATCCTATCCTTCTCCATTTATAGACCACTGAGCCTGGTGACCTCAAAGGTAACTTGGTTTAGGATGACTGCTGTATCTTTCACATGCTTCTTGACATTCTCCAGGGGCTTCCCACAGTGTCTCTGTTTTATTGGGTGAAAAGCAAGTTACCCCTAACTTTTTTTATGCTTCCACATGATCTTAAAGTTATAATAACTTAAGATTTTTATCTAAAGAACTATTTTATCATTTGCCTTTTTGTTGGTCAAGTTTGTCCCATCAGACTAAGGGTTAGAACCAGATTTACTCATTTGTTCTTCGGCTTGTGTGAATTACATCTTCAGTATTGACCAAAGATGTTAAACCGATCAAAATTAACTTTGATTCTTTTTCTAGGTCTTAAAAATGTCTTCTCTTGATTTATAGATTTAAGTTTGGATTCAAACTGCTCATTGATTTGTCTTATCTCTCAATGTGCATAATCCTCATTGAACTATGAGCTATCTCATCTCTGTAGCCTCGTGCCAGTTTTACCTCTCCCCTGATGTTGCACTCACTGTCTTACTCCACAGCTCCACCTTCCAAGTTTTGCCCTGGGCAGGTCCTCACTGCATCCTTTTGTCTTTGCTTGAGTCTTTTCTGTTGACAGAAGCAGCCTAAGCCCCTTGCTGTATTATACCAATCCTGTATGTGTAAGGACATTCTCTGACTCACTTTTTCTTGGAAATTAAGCTCATTTCTTTATATTCATCTCTGTGCACTGAATAGACAAATGTTTACATTTTTGAAAAGTATCTTTTTTGCGATGATCTTCTTTTTTGACTAACACTGTCTTGAAGGTTCTTTTGCCATGCATTGAGCTTCAGAGACATTAGTTTGAGATTCAGTTCACCAGGATTGTGTTTTCTTGACTGATATCTACAGGCCCGTCCCTATTTATGTTTGCTGTATCATATCTCTTCGTATCCATATACTTAACTTCCAAACAAGGTTTTTATTTGGATTCTGTAATGTTTGTCTTTCCCAGTCTTTAACTGTACTTTTATTTTTGCTTGATAGTTTCTATAAATCAACTCTTGGCTCAGGCTTTTTTTTTTTTTTTTTTGCTTTAAAATGTTTTGGACGGCCTTTCACGTGTTCTCTTGACTGAAAACTTGCACAGTCAACTTGAACTCTGATGGAACATAAGAATGTTCTATTTTTTTCTTGTATTTCTCTTTCTTGATTCTTTTGCATCCTTTCTTAGGTGTTTTACACAACATTTTCCCTTATGATTTCTGTTACATCTGAATCTGTGATAATGGCCTCCTGAGAGCAAGTTCTCAAAATTGAGCTGTCTATAAGCTTTGTAATGGCTTCAGGATCTTCTCTTGGTCATACCGTAGGACTTTTCATCAGTCTCTTGATGTGTGGTATGTATTCTACTGATTAACATCTCTGCTTCGCATTGTTCGGAGGTTTGGACATCTGTCAAGGCTTCTCCTTGACTGTCCTTTTCTCTAATTTTGTCTGTTTAGAGTTTCTTAAGAGATGATTCTTTTTCAAAGACCCCAGAAGCTTCTTGATTGTTGTTAAAGATTCAGCTGACTGACGTTTCTCTCTAGGAGCTGTCCTGAGTTCCTCTGTCCCTTTGGTTCCAATATCTGCTGTGGGGTTGGTTTCTATAGTGCCCTTTTAGAAGAAAAGACAGAGTAGGCAGTGTAACACTGGGATAAACCTGAAAGGCTCTGATCAAGAGAAGAGAGAGCTAGAAAGCAGACTTCTCTTACAGGCTATGGTTTTCACTGGGCTTGGGAAGTGGTTAGTGTTGGGGCTGGAGATTTTCCAGAAGGGGCAAGAATGGCATTTGAAGTATTGACTTCTAGTAATTCATAGTGTTGGTCACAGGAAAAGGGGGCTATTCAGACTGGAATGGGTGCTGTTTTGGAGACGAGGACACTCTTGTCCTCTTGCCATGCCTTCCCTGGGTTCTGCCTTTTCTCTGGGCTTCCTAAACAACTTCTGACTGTGACATTTTTGCTTCTCCCACATTTCCATTTAGGAGACACAAAGGTCTTACTGCTTTAGCTTGCTTTGATATTTTCATAAGTTCTTTGGTGGCTCAAGTCCTTTTGACTGCATTTTCTATAATTGTCCCCCAAAGTCTCTATGCTTTGATTTTTCTACCAGTTCTGGTTTGGGCTTTGGGATGTCCCTTATCTTTCTGTGGATATTATCACCACTTAGTCTCTCTTTTTAGTGTTTGTGGGAACTCTGGGAGCTGATGGGTCTTTCATAAGTTTGCATTTTGTATTAGATGTTCTCAGCAGCCTCCTGGTGTCTTTTAGACTCCGCTGGTTCTAGGTTCTACTCTCGAGTGTTCCTGAGTGCTCTGTGGGCATCCTCACCATTTGCTATCTATATGTTCCTCAGGTTCTTTTGGTGTTTGTGGGAGCCATCTGTTGGCTGCCAGCTCTCAGTGTCGGTTCTAGTTTCATTTTAAGTGTCCTTAGCATTTCCATGAGGGTCCTTCGAGGAGTTCTTATGGGGTCTGGTTTTTCCTTTAGAGTGTTTTGTGTAGCACTTTTCTTTGAATTGAAACATACCATTCCTTAAGATCTGGGAAGTTCCTCTAGTTAAGACTCAGGAAGCAAACAGCTTATATATACTCAGGAAGTCCCTGAAACTTAGATTCACAAGTCCCCTCTCTCCCCAAGGTTATATAAGCAGTAAGTAAAGACAGCTGAGGAACAGAGACTTTCTGACCTGTTGAGCTGCCTGCAAGGCATGCACAGAGCTCCAGGGTTCCAGCTTCCCTGGGTCATCACCCATGTGGTGGGCCTTTGGTGATCCAGCTGCCTTTGAGTCTTCCACACTCTTGTGAGTAACCCCAACAAACTCCTTTGTTCACCAAGTTGTCTGTTGTCGATTTCCTATCAGGACTGAGTATATGGGATGAGTAAACATTTGAGTACATCTCCCCAGGAGTAATCTCATAAGACGAGTGTTCATCAATTTATTTCTTCCTACATAAATGGCATTATCATCACTTACTTGTCTTTCACAGTTTCCACCTTCCTTTTATTTATTTTTCCTTTTAGGATTTTTGAGGCAAGGTCTCATTTATCCTAGGCTGCTGACCTCAAAATCCATATGTAGCTGAATATGACCCTGTACTTCTTATCCTCCAGCCTCCACCACCCACCACCTCCACCCCTGGTACCATGCCCAGTGAATGTGGCACTGTGAATTGAACCTAGGTCCTTGTACATACTTGACAAGCTTTCTACCAACTGAGCTACTTGTCCAGCCTTGGCTTCCACTTCTACCTTTTCTTCAGGTGTTTTCAGCAGCCTTTGAACATTGGTGTCTTCAGGTCTCAGATTCCGATTTAGAGTGGTCCTGAGCTCTCTGTGGTCACATAATTTTATTTTAGCAAACATCTGTAATCTACTTACAATTGAAGATTTCATTAGTGAATTATTGAAGATTATAGTTTGAATTATGGAAATTCACTGCAATAAGTTTAATAGCATCATTTGTAGCTTGCTCTGATTTGAAAATTCTGGTAGCAATTCATATTGTAGCCTTTCTTAGTGGGTAATGGGTAATATTATAACAACTCTAAATTATTTGTAGGATGCCAATATGATTAATAGGCAAAACCTGAAAAAAAAAGGTGGGCATGAACACAACTTTAAATATAAGCAGGGCATGTGCTGGGGAGGTGATGGTACTTTTCATTTTTATCATGATGAAACAATGTTAAGTACAGTAATAGCTATAATTCAAGAAATGCTTTTATGTCAGGCACTATGATAGGCATTTTGCTTATATTAGTTAAAAATTAACAACAGGTGGAGCTGAGGATGATCGATCCAATTTTACTGATAAGAAAAATACAGCTCAGAAAGGCTGAATAATGTGCCCAAAGCCACATAGCAGATAAGCAGAAGATCCAGGAAGCAGATCTAGCCCAACTTCAGAGCTCACGTTCTTAACCCACTAAGTGTCACCATGAAATTAATTCAGTCTTGAAGACTATCTTACCTTTACAGCTGTGGTTGTAGTTGTAGAACATTATATTGACATCACTTTTCATTTTTTTTCACAAACAAGGTACTTATTATTTTTGTTATTTAAAGTAACCATTATTAAAAATACAGTAGAACGTATGCTGGGAATCTATAATAATATCAAGTTATATGTAGGCTGCTGTTCTAGTTTGCTTTCTGTTGCTGTGATAAACACTGTGACCAAAAGAAACTTAAGGAGGAAAGGGTTTATTTCAGCTGACAATATGTCCTTCATCCTGAGGGAAGTCAGGGCAGGAACTGAAGCAGAAACCATGGAGGAATGATGCTTATGGGCTTGCTCCCTCTGGCTTGCCAGGTAACCATTTTTTTAATGTAAAAATATAAAAATTTTATTGTATATATTAGTGGGGTACCATGACTTTTTTTTTCTTATTCTTACTAACTTTAAAAAAAATTATTGATGGGGCTGGAGAGATGGCTCAGCGGTTAAGAGCACTGACTGCTTTTGCAGAGGAACCAGGTTCAATTCCCGGCACCCACATGGCGGCTATGAACCGTCCTTAACTCCAATTCCAGGGGAATCCGAAGCCCTCTTCTGACCTCCATGGGCATTGCATGACACGGGTGCACTCACACACAGCAGGCAATACACTCATATGCATAAAATAAAAATAGAAATTAAAAATAAAAAATTAACAATAAATTATTGAAAATTTCTTGCATGCATACAAGGTGTTTTGATCAAATCCACGCCCACTCCCTCCCCTCCAACTCCTCCCATATCTTCCCCATCACTTTTTCCTGACAACTTTGTGTATTCTTTCTTTTTTTATGGGGCTTTTTTACTCTAACATTCCCCCTTCTGAAGAAGTAACCTGAAAATCTTTTAGGGATTAGAAAAGAGCTCCCAAATACATATGGCATTTTTGGCCTTTGGAACAGAGTATGTTGCTAAGAGGCCC
>NW_008330362.1:759540-761216 GCF_000622305.1 Nannospalax galili
ACACCATCTTCTAAAGAGGTTACCCAAATTGCTGATAGGGAATCAGGACACAGACCACTCTAGCTTCTTCCATGCTGAACAGGGACACAGGGTGAGGCAATTGGAGTACCCCTTCACTGGGTCTATCTAAAAGACTTTCAAATCATTCCCCATAAACAATACTTCTGTCTGCTTCTATAATTTTTGTTGGTTTTACAACACTCGCTAGAGAAAATTCCATTTTAAAATCCATCCTTTATCCCACTACACTTTTTTTCTTTTATATTTTGAGACAAGTCTCACCACGTAGCATAGGTTTGAAATTTGTAATCCTCATGCTTCAGCCTTCCCAGTGCTGGTTAAGCCTGAGTTAATGTGAGGCTCTTGGCCTATGAACTTTGGTTCATTAATCTGTTTAGAAGTAAACATATTTGTTTGCTCATCTTCCAGCTTTGGATAGTTCTGGTACAGTCCTGATTGACTTGAAAACAAGAAAATACATTTTAGATAAAAGTTTGACTGAATCTGGAGTGATTTGTTTAAAGTGTCTATTTTGATGAAAATACTATCAAAATGTAGATAAACTTAGAGCCATTTTATATTCAGCATTCTAGAAAAGAATGTTACAATCATTTCCATCAAATTATGGTATTTCCACATTAATATGTAGTGTTTTAATATAGCAAGTGTTTCACTGTAGGTTATTAGGGTAGAAGAGAGTTTTCAATAACCTAGAACATCTGAGAATATCTGAAAAGTTAAGTTGTTCCAAATTGTACTGAAATGGGTGTTTTAAGATGTTATGTATGGGGCTGGAGAGATGGCTCAGCGGTTAAGAGCACTGACTGCTCTTGCAGAGGACCTGGGTTTGATTCCCAGCACCCACATGGCAGCTCCAAACCATCCTTAACTCCATTTCCAGGGGAATCTGAAGCCCTCTTCTGACCTCCATGGCCTTGCACGACACGGGTGCACTCACATACATGCAGGCAATACACTCATCACACAAAATAAAAATAAAAAAGGTGCGGTGGCACACGCCTTTAATCCCAGCACTTGGAGGCAGAGGCAGGTGGATCTCTGTGAGTTCAAGTCCAGCTTGGTCTAAATAGCAAGTTCTAGGACAGCTGGGGCTACAGGGAGACCCTGTCTCAAAAAAGACAAAAAAAATAATATATATGTATAAAATTATTTATTATTTTTTTTAAAAGCATGGTGGGCTGGGGGTGCCGACAACACAGTGGATAGTAACAGGGATGACAGAGTATATGGGCTCCAGTGGCGGGGTGGGGTATGAGAGGGTGCCATTTAGGAAGTGGGTATATAGATGAATAAGATTGTTTGGGATGTTCTGTATGAAATACACACAAAAAATTAACAAATAAAAAATAAGTTATATTTGAAGAAGCATAAAAATTTGCTCCATGTTAATTAGTAGAGGTGAAACACATTACCATTGAGATCTACCCGATGATTTTATATCCATGCTCAGGTGGATCTCAGAAAGTAACTGGCTATGACTAGTAATAATTAGCTATGTAGAGATTTGAGACATGTGCAAATATCTAAATGTTAGTAGTATTAAAAATGAGTTTTTCTGTATGAAACAGTATATTTTAAAATGAAAGGGAGATCATTTTTAAATGTTAAAACCTCATTCAATTTTATGTCTTATAAGATTTATACTGAGTTCAATA
>NW_008330362.1:761244-796237 GCF_000622305.1 Nannospalax galili
ACAGCCAATACTGAAAGAGATGCATCCTTGTTCTGGAAATTGTTATTGAATTTGTTAATGCCATAGTGAAATGCTTCTTCTAATCATGTGGCTATTTAATAATTTAAAAACCAAAAAATTATTATTTTTATTTTATGTGTATGCATGTATTTTCTGCACATATGTTAAGTACACCTGTGTTGTGCAGTACCCAGAACAGGGTGTCAGATTCCCCTGGAACTGAAGTTAAGGATGGTTGTTAGCCACCATGTGGGTGCTGGGAATCGAACTTTGTCCTCTCCAAGAGTAGCCAGTGCTCTTAACTGCTGAGCCATCTCTCCAGCCCCTAAAATGGGTGTTTGAACAAGGGGTAGAGAAAATACTAATGCATCACTCATCTCTCATCAACAAAGCTCCCTCAATGCAACAGAGGGCCATAAACACCCTGTTTATAAATGGTTATAAATGGCCAAAGCATAGAGAATAAGAGTCTGCACAGGGCTCCTATATTAAACTCCACCCACCCAGGGCTCAGGGACCATTGCAGAAAAGGGGCAGAAAGATTGTTAAGAGCCAGGGAGGAGGTGAATAACCATATGGGAATAGAGTCCTACAGGCTCCTGGGACCTTGCTCATATGAACCTACAGCAATGAGTCAGCATGCACAAGACCCATGCAAACTCAAGCAGACAAAAACCTAGCACAGAACTGTGGAATTGGGCAGCAGGCCCCCCAGTCTTCACTGAAGAACTACTGGCAGCTGATTACTGCTGGATGAAGAAGAGTTTATCTTAAAAGGAGGGACTCTTAGATAGGTTGACTAGATCTCAGTGGATGAACTTGCACTGAGGGACATCTGGGGAGCTAACTTGACTCAATAGGCCTTAACACAAATGACAGAATGCATGAAATTCAGTGTGGGATGGGTATGGGAGGGTGCCAGTGGGGAAGAGGGTATAAAGATGATTAAGATGTTGTGTATGAAATACACACAAAATTCAATTAAAAAAATAAATAATACGAAAAGTCTATCTTGAGCTGGCTCAATGGGTAAAGGCACTTGTGCCAAGCCTGGTGACCTGAGTTCAACCCCTGAGACCCACATAGTGGAAGAAGATAACCAACTCCCCAAAGTTGTCCTCAGACCATCACACCTAAGTGTGTGCAGATGCAATTAAATAAATAAGGAAATAAAAATAGTTTAACACTCATTACATTTAAAATACTGTGCAGAGAGCATGGTGAACATGTGGCACACCGGCCTGCCATCGCTTGACAATGAAACTGCATCAACTTAAGCCAGGAAGAGGGGACATAGTGGACAGAAGCAGGCAGGGTTTAAAAATGGCTTTGACAGAGGCTATAAAAGGTTAGAAGAATATCATACACTTTCTGGCCCAAAGGACATCTACCAGTCTGTAGAAGCTACTAAATACCTAGGCTGAAAGCACGAGGAAGATAAGGAGGAGTCTTTTCACAGGAGTGGCTGGGGCATCACCTTCTCCTTGGTATGTGCAGATGATTTCCCCACAATTCTATCTGCAGATCAACAAGGATTTTTCAGTAAAGAACATAAATTCATGTACTTTTATTACTATATAACATCTTTTTTGTAGTATGTACACTATATTTCCAATTTGTTTCAGTCTTAAGAATTAGAAGGGAAATGACTTAAGGTATAATGTGTATCTAAATAGGATTTAAGTAACAGTCTTGCACACTTTGTTTTCAGAAAGGTATACATTTTTTGATGTTGATTTTTGCAGCACAGAGAATCAAATCCATGGACTTGCACATGCTAGGCACATGCTCTACCACTGAAAGAGAGGCATATTTTCTATACATGTGAAAAGAAGTTTGGAACTCTTCTTCAATAGATATTTACAGTAATTTTTTTACCATAGTACATCAAACCCTAAAATGCATTTGCTATAAACTTGTTTAAAACTTGTAACTTGGGGCTGGAGAGATAGTTCAGTTGTCAAAGGGCCTTACAGGCAGGTACCAGGACCTGAGTTTGGATCCCCAGAACCTGTGTAAGAAGGCAGGCATGGTACCATGTGCTGTAACCCCAAGTTTGGCGTGCAGGTTGGGGGTATGGAGACAGATGGATCTCTGGAGCTCGTTGGCCAGCCATCTTAGGTGAATCAAGGACCTTCGAGTTCAGTGAGACACCCTATCTGAAAATTAAAAATGGAGAATGATCAAAAAGACACTGGGCATCCACCTTGGCCTCCATACACACACACATGTACACACCACATACATACACAACACCACATGAGTAAAACTTAAAATAACTTCTGTTCTATACTATATGCCATAATTTGTGACAAAATATTACTCTGGATCATTATAGTCCAGAAATTCCAAGCTGTTACTGGGCCAGGCAGTAGGCAATCTGGATAAAGTCTTCTTGATATGCTTATAAAATACATGAAATGTTGATATATATGCAAAAAATTACCAAATTCTTGGAAAATGTATAATAGTTTTAGTGTTAAACTAATTGGAAGCTAGGTTCTATCATAGATGTGATTAAAATGTATAATAGTTTTAGTGTTAAACTAATTGGAAGCTTCTATCATAAATGTGATTTATGATATAAATTGTTGGTTTTTTACTTTTATTGAATATTTTGAGGCAGGATGTCACTCTTTAGCTCTGACTGACCTGGAACTCTCTGTGAATACCAAGCTGGCTTTAGAATTGTGGCAATCCTCCTGCCTCTGCCTCTTGAATGCTAAGGTTACAGGTATGTGCCAGCACACTTGGCCTAAATATTGTGTTAAGGTGTAAGACAGAAGCATTTATAAATACAGCATTCACTATGCCCAGGAACGTGAGCTTGCAACATGGTAAAGAATACACCCGGTCCTTGCCCCTGCATGACTGGCCACCTGAAAAACTGCCCACATGATTAGCAGGCAAGTGCAGCCACCTGAACTCAGGGTGGTGAGTAGGGGTTGGAGACTGAATTCATTCATACAGCCACACCTATGTAATAAAACCCTGCTTAAACACAATAAAGACCTGGGGCCACTGAGGCTGGGTAAAGCTTCCAGGTTGGTAAAAACATGTAGATGCTGGGCAGATGACAGATTCTACAAGGAGAAGCACAGGAACTCTAAAGGGATCATGTCTCACCTGGCCCCTTACCTCTCATCTGCACCCCTTTCCCACTCCCACCCTGAACTTGGTAGATGCATTTCTTGCATTTGGTTATTCCTAAGTTGTATCTTTCATGCTGAAACTGAAATTGTAACTACAGTGTTTCTGGTGAGATCTGTGAGTCATCCTAGCAAACTATTGAACCCAAAGCAGTTTTGTAAAAATCCCTAAATTTGTAGGTAACTTGGCCAGTGAACTGGGTAGCCTGTCTTGTTGGGAACTCTGTCCTTTAACTTGTGAGCTCTGACACTCACCCGCTGGTAGTTACCTTCATAATTGAATCATAGAACACCAGTTGGTGTCAGAAAATTATGCTTAGAAGACATCTGTGCCCCGAAACAAGACTTGCTAGAATGGTCCTGATTTGTAATAATACCAGTTGCAAAGGGAAAGTCTGAATGGAGCACGAGCTGGGGTTTCCCGCTCTCCTGACTGGTGATGGCCTTCCTTCTGTGTGAATCTCAAGGCACCCAGGGCATCACACAGCCAGAGACAGGGAGTGTGCATGTATATGTGTGTCTTCTGGTCTCTGTCCCTCTTCTCATAAAGTCACCAGAACTCTATCACATGGAATGACTATCTACCCCTAATCACCTCCTAACCCCATCTCTAATGCCAATCAGGTTAAGTTTTCACCCTCTAAATACCCAACACTGTTGGGTTAATTTTCAATACATGAAGCATCCAGAGACCTTCAAACCATAACCAAACCATAGCACTTAATTCTTGTCTATACCTCATAGTAGGAATTAAATTTCTACATCTGAAAAAATAGCACCAAACTAGTCATCCATGGTATAAAACTATAACTGTGCTATAACCAGTTATTAAAGTAAAAATTATCAATGGAATTTAGAATGGGTGGCAGACCCCTCATTTGGATATGTAAGGAGATACAAGAAAACACACACACACACACACACACACACACACACACCATCACTTGACTATTGTTATGTATAGTAGCTAAAATGAGAGTACAAAAGATACTAGGGTACATCATGACCCTGGAACAAGTTCAGATTTGGTAAGTTTGATTCATAGTCACTTACCTCAAGATCCTTCCAAAAGAAAAAATTGTCCCAGGACAGCAAAAAGTGCCACCTAAGCCTCTGCTCATCCAGAAAGTATTTCATGTACAGAAAGGACAAAGCCAAGAAACCAGTGAAATCAGTACAAGCTGTGTGAAGGTGCTGCCTCATTTTGTGGGTACTTAGTATGTTTCCTGAAGAATCTTTTCAGTTTTGTTTTGGCTTTTGTTTCTTTTCGGGGGCGGGGGGTTAAATTTTCTCACTATGTGGTTGTGGTTAAGTCTGGAACATGCTGTGTAGCCCAGGCTTGCCTTGAAATCGTCCTTCCTCAGCCTCTATTATTATCTGGCCCAGCTAAGAGTCCTTACCTTAAATGGATTGTGAGAGTGCCTAGGTAACTTTGGTTTCAAATGCTATTATATTAATAGCACCGAAAAATATGTTGATATATACCCAGAGCTCACTCTGGTACAATTATAGACAGCTACACATAATCCAGTCACACGGCAGGGCACTATTCCAAATAGAATGACTATCCTTGTGTAGTGGATAAAAGTCACAGTGAAAAGTGAAAGGTACCACTGTTCAAGGGTACCTTTTTAAAAAATGTTTTATTTATTTTATGTGTGTGCACGTATTGCCTGCATGTAGGTAAGTGCACCCGTGTCATGCAAAGCCCGTGGAGGACAGAAGAGGCTGTCAGATCCCCTGGAACTGGAGTTATGGAGAGTTGTTAGCTGCCATGTGGGTGCTGGGATTTGAACCTGGGTCTTCTGCAAGAAGTCATTGTTCTTAACCGCTGAGCCATCTCTCCAGCCCCTCAAGGGTATCTTTTAATTGTTCCTACAAATGTTAAACAGAACCACAGATGTAGCAGCTGCTGCACTTTATTTTTTTTCATTTTTTATTTTGATCTTATATGTATGAATGTTTTGCCTGCATGTATGTAAGTGCAACCGTGTCATGCAATGCCCACTAGAAGAGGGCATCAGATTCCCTGGAACTGGAGTTAGAGACAGTTGTGAGCTGCCATGTGGGTGCTCAGAATGGAACCTAGGTTCTCTGTAAGAGCAGCCAGTGCTCTTAACTGCTGAATTAGCTCTCCAGCCCCATGATGTTTTTTTAATAACTGGAATTGGGTTTATGGTGATCATATTCACTGAATATGTCTGTCACCCAGGTCATAATAAATGCTGTTATTTGGGATCGCTCTTGCATGGGTATCACATGAAAACTTACTGCTACAGAATGTAACAACAGTTTGAGAAGCTTTGTCAGATCTGCTGTCTTGACTTTCTCATGTGGGCTGTTTAAAGATAAAAATCATGAAAGTAATTAACGAGGAAAGGCAGATAGGAGAAGTCAAGGAACTCACCTGAGCAGGGTACAGATTTTTAGATGGTTATCAAGAATGAAGAAGATAGATACACATGGGGTTGAAACAAAGGATGTAAAATTACAGATGGGTAGGCCAGTGAGATGCCCTTCTGGTCCTGCAACATTGAAGAACTCTTGGGCTAGCAAGATGGTTCAGCAGGTAGAGGTGCTTGCTGTGCAAGCCTGGCGACCTGAGTTCAATACCTAGACCACACATAAAGGTAGGAGAGAACCACCTACACAAAGTTGTCCTCTTACCTTCATATGCATACAATGGTACACAAGCCCACACTCTCACATACACAGCATACACACAACAATAATAATAATAATAATGATAGAATTTCTAGAAGTCTATTTATAACAACTTAGAGGAATTTTTCAAAACCAGAAAGCAAAGAATATAGTGAGAAACCCATCCTAAAATTTTACCAAGGAAGGAACTGATTGACACAAGGCAAGAACTCAATCATTCACTAGGGACTAAAACGTTTGCACAGTCAGCATTGGAGAGAAGAAATTTCTGGTGCTTGTTGACATGAAGCCCTTTGCACCACGGTGCCAAAATCTGCTGCTAAAGTCCTAGTGAAAGCCACAGTTAGATCAAGAGGAAGCAGAAACACTGGTGGGATTAAGGTGACAGTTTGAAAAAACTGAGGTTTATGTGAATGCACAATGGGATGCATATTGTGTCTGACTGGAGAACATTTTCACTACCCACTATAATAAAACTCATTGCATGTAAATATGCCATTCAGCTCATATTGAGCTAAAGGCAGTGAAGATATTCCCGAGCCCATGTAGTATAAGCTAAAAACTGGAGCACCAGCATGGACAGATTCTCTGTACAATAGTCCTGTGTGGTGCCGAGACTGGCCTTGATGCCTGCTAGCCCCTCCCAGAATCAAGATTTGTACTACACATTCCCCATCTGAAGGGTAAGTTTTGAATTAAATTTTTATTTTTTATTTTTATATCTATTTTTATTGAATTTTTGTGTCTGTCATACAAAACATCATAATCATCTTTACACTCCTCTCTCCCATCTGCACCTCCCATAGCCTCCCTCACTCCTTATTGGATTCCATGCATTCTGTCATATAGGTTAACACCTATTGACTCAAGTTAGTGTACCCAGATGTCCCTCAGTGCAAGCTAAAAAAAAAATTGTGTATTTCATACAGAACATCTCAATCTTAATCATGTTTATAACCCCTTCCCCACTGGCACCCTCCTATAGCTCCACACACACTGGAATTCATATGCTGTCATTTGTCTTAAGGCCTATTGTGTCAAGTTAGTGTCCCCAGACATTCCTCAGTGCAAGTTCATCTACTGAGGTCTATCTAGTCAGCCTATCTAGAGTCTCTCACTTTAGGAAGATCAGCTCTTCCTCATCCAGCAGTAATTAGTTGCCAGTATTTCTTCTCTGAGATTGAGATCAGCTGTCCATTTCCCCAGTTCTATGCTAGGTTTTTGTCTGCTTGAGTTTGCATGGGTCTTGTGCAAGGATCCACACTCTGCAGACTCTTATTCTCTATGCTTTGGCCATTTGTGACCTTTTGTGTTCATGGCCCACTGTTGCATGAGGGAGCTTTGTTGATGAGAGCTGAACGATGCATCTACTCCTTGTTCCAGTATGCTCTACAAACCTTAGGTCTAGAGATTCCATTGTAGATGTGTCACTTAGCATTGGGCATCTCCCAGAATGCCTTTCCAGCATTTGGAATGTAATTGGAATCCAAGAGACTCACACTTATTCTGTGTGTGTCACCAGTTGTAGAACTCTCTAGAATTAAATTTTTAATCTGCTTCTGGGACTAAAGAACATATAATAATCTTGAAATCTGAAATATTCACAATCTAGACTGATATCAGGGAAATATTTTGCAGAGGACAGTACTCAAGAGTTTGTTAAAAAAAATAGAAATGATGTTTATAGGAGTATATATTGGGAAAATACAGCTGTTAGAAACAGGTAATCTCTTCTCCTTTGGACTTCAGAGCCATGTAAAGAGCAACCAGACCTTACCATCCCTTGAACAGTGTGCTGTAAACAGTTCTGAACCAATTGGCAAGTAGGTGTTTGGTTTACGGATGTCACATTGTTTGGAAGGTCACCACTCCAAACAAAGAGGGTGAAAACAAATTGCTTTATGGACTGCATTCTAGGCTAGTACTCCTATCTCTGGGTTTTCACCTACTCATCTGTGATTAGTCAGTGGCCATATGGACAGGCAACAGGGGTATGGAAGATTAAGCTAGTAAAGGGATGCCTTTGTGGGGCATGGCCCCATGGGAATCACCATGGGAACTGAAGAGCATATTAAAGTCAGACATGTCAATGCCCCTCAGAACGCCCTTCCAGCATTTGGAAGGTAATTGGGATCCAAGAGCAGACAGCCTGGTGTGATCATTTGTCATAGCTGCCTGGGTTCATAAGGCGAATGGGTTTGGGGAGCTGCAGAAATGCAAACATGGCCTGAATACAAACATGATGGTCTTGGATCCTCTGAGGTACAAAATGACAATAAGAGCTGTTTTGTCTGCCAACAAGACAGAAACTGCAGGTAAAGTCTAAAAGATGATTCTCTAAGGGGAAGGCCCCACACACAGCTGACAAGTTGAACTGATGCCAGTAGATCTGGGAAGTAGAGAACAGTGGGATACACATGGATCCTGACAGGAACAGACATTCTGGGTCAGAGTTATTTACCTAGGAATATATGAACATGCTTAGACAAAGAACAAGATGAGAAGATACGACACCAGTCCAGCCAAGTCACCATACTCTAAACCAAGGAATACCAGTAACAGGTATTACTATTGACAAGATGTTTGACAGAGAATTGTAATATGCAACTGAAACAATCATTGGTTGCATAAACTAGAGGGAAATACACCCAGGAAGGCCAAGCATGTATGCCTTCTTGAGTGTGTGAGGAGGCTCAGCATGATGGGGACTGAGCATCTGCATGAGACAGATTCCTGTGCTTTTCTGCTGGATCTGGAGACGAGGAAACAGGGAGGGATACTACTATGGTTATACAGTGCTGTGCATAGCAGGGACGTTGGTATGACTACATTTTCCTTTCTTCCCCACCTTTCTTCAACTTTCTTCTTCCAACTGTCCTGGTTAGCTCTAACTTTCAACTTGACACAGCCTAGTGTCATCTAAGCATAAAGCCTCAACTGAGGAATTTCCTAGATCAAACTGAACTCTAGCCATGTCTGTAGGGAATTGTCTTGATTGTTAATTTGATTGTAGGAGGGCTCATCTTGCTGTGGGTGGTACAGCCCCTAGGCAGGTGGTCCTGAATTACATAAGCCAGCCTTCCAGCCAGCAGCAAGCAGCATCCACCATGGTTCCTGCTTGTGCTTTTTTAAGGACTGCAGTGTTTCTTGGTAAGAGATAATGCTGTGTGGAACAGTATACAAGCATGCTTTCAAGTTCCTGCCTTGACTTCCCTCAATGATGGACTGTGCTTGGGCTTGTAAGCCAAATAAACCCTTCCCTCCCCATAGCTGGTTTTTTATCACACTGTCTTAATAAAGCAACAGAAATGAAACTGGAACATTTCTAGATGCAGTGGTCAGAGCCAGGGCTGCAGCTCCAAGTGTTGGGAGCACAAGTGATTCCTACCTAAGAAACTAAGCCATTAGACCTTTGCAGTTAAATTCCCAAGTGCCTGATGGGATGGGCCTTAGTTTGTTCTCTGCTGCAATGAGGGAATGCTGCAGAACAGGTGAATTATAAAGAAATTTCTTTTTCATGGTTCTGGAGGCTGAGAATCCACTATCAGGGTATAGGCATCTCATAAGGGCCTTCTGCATCCTAACATGGTGGAGGGCATGAAATGGTGAAAGAGCATGCAGAGGGAGCAAGAGAACACCCATCTGTGTTGTGAGAGAGAACTTTTCTAGCAAAACCACTCTCTTGTTAAGGCACCAATCCACTTGTGAAGGTAGGGTACTCATGACTTAAACACTTAAGGTACCACTTCTCAATGTCTTCATTGTGGTTATTAAATTTTAACATGAGATTTGGAGGGTACATTCAAGTCAAAACAGTATCACCAGTAATAGGGGTATGTTGCTTATTAATAGAAATGGCTTTCTGACTCTATACTGAGTGTAAACTTATACTCTATGGAGTGAACCGAGGGAGAAGTACTTCCTAGACTTGAATTGCTGCTTATCATCTAGATCAGCACAATGGCCAGATCTAATGCCCTTTCCAAAGATGGAAAAACTGTATAAGGTAGGGAAGCAGGAATGGTACCCAAGGGTAGAGGAATGAATTAATGGATAAATAAATGAGAATGCCAAGATTACATTAATGCTTCTAAGGAAGATCAGAAGACATATTGTCTTAGTTCAATAACATCAGATGCCCCAAAAGGTAAAGCCGTGTATTGCTGAAACCTTTCCTGCTTTTGGAAACTTGTCAGATCTAATTGACACCTGCAAACCTGAATGACCCCCATCTAGAGGCACATCAGTCACAAAATGATGAAGATTTGGATTAATACAGACTAGATAAGGCTCTAGTAATGCACCAGTATCTTCTGTTTACATTTACCATAATGCAGTATGTAATTCACACTGGCCTGGGTGGGTTGGGAAATTACCAATGTTGCTGTCCTAGTTTGCTTTCCTGTTGCTGTGATACACACCATACCCAAAGGCAACTTGGTGAAGAAAGGGTATATTTCATCTTACAGATTATAGCCCATTATCAAGAAAAACCAAAGCAGGAACTCAAGGCAGGAGATTGCAGCACAGAACTCTGCTTGCACTCTGGCTTAGGCTTAGCTAACCTTTTTATATAGCCCAGGGCCTGAACGCCTAGGGATTTGCAACCCATAGTAGATTGGGCTCTTCTATAGCAATTAGCAATCAAGAAAATACCCCCACAGACATAGCCACAGGCTAATCTGATTGAGGAAATTCCTCTATTGAGGTTGTCCAGTTGACAACCAAGATTAACCATCAAAGTTGCTATGTTATGCTGATTTTTGTTTTTAATGTAAGATACTATGTCAACTAACTTGACTTGATAGGTCTTAACATAAATGACAAAATACATGAAATCCAGTGGGGGTGCTATGGGAAGGTGCTGACGGGGAAGAGGTTTTGTATAAAGATGATTAAGATGTTGTATATGAAATACACAAAAATTCAATAAAAAATATACACAAAAGATGATACTGTGTCAAAGACCAGTATATAAAAACCCTAAAAAGAATCTGATTCTTAAAAAAGGAGGGCTCCTGGCACAGAACTTTCAAAGTCCCAGGAATTTCCTATGTGATAGGGTATCTGTTATAATGGGGTGATTTCAGGGAAAGGAACCTAGATAGATTCAGGACCGGATGTGGTTGTCAGAAAAACCAACCACATGATGGAATTTCACTCAGTAGCTCTCAGGGCGAAAGAAGGGGCCTAGACATTCAGTTCAGTTCCACAGCCACTGTTTTAATCAATTATGCTTATGTAAACAAACCCTGAGTTTAGAAACAAAAACAAGGAAAACTCAAGACAGCAAGGCTTGGGAATCAGCTTCCTGGTTGACCATGTTCATGTATTGGGAAGATGATGCATCTAAATTCACCAAGGTCAGCATGTGGAGGTTCCATGTCCCTTCCTCTTTCCTCTGCACCCCACCATGGTACTTCTTTCCCAGGTCTTGCTCTGTGCACCTCTTCTACACATCTGTTTATCTGTTCCTTTAAATAAAAGTGTAAGTAAACACTTCCAGCATATTCTATGAATCACTCAATGAATTATCAAACTTGAAGAGAGGAGTGTCATGGGAATCCTAAGACATATACAGCCATGCAAGACACAAGGTACAGGTCACCTGGGGGATTCCAGCATATTCAGTATCTGAAGAAAGTACAATCTGGCCAGGTCCTTGGCCTTTGTGGTATCCAATGCTAACCACAGGTGGTGTCAAAATTGAATTGACTTGTAGAATATCAAAGAATTCAGACCTACTTCATCATTATTTTTTACTTTTTACTGTGATAAAATATACTACACATAAAATTTACCATTTAAACCATTTTTATTATTTTTAAACATTAACAATATAGAAAGCATATAAGTAAATTCCTCAATCAGATTTCATGAATGGAATACATACCTGTATCCAGAATCTGGATTAAGGTCCAAATATTCCAACATTCCAGGAAAGAAAAGCAACATGTTGGAAAGTAAAGAACATTTCTATGAGAGAAACCTAGAGACAGTCACTAAAATGGTGATGGGAAAGGAACTCTTTCCCAGTGCTCATGTGTGTACTCTCTATAACACACCAATTCCACGAACAGAACAGAACAGCTTCATGGAAGTACTTGTGTTATTACTAATGTCAAAAGGCTTTTGTGGTAGTTATTAATGTGGGAACATATCAGATTAAGGCTAGTAAAACAGGTTTATCAACTAAGGAGATTTTCACAATTCAGATTCTAAGTTCTAATGCCTAAAACATTCTCATCAGGAGAGGAATGAAGAAAATAAAATTTGCCTGTTCTAGATAAATATTTTTAATATGGTATATGGAAAAAATAACAAAATGTAACATTTTAGTCTTTTTAAGAGGACAATTCGGGACCATTAACATTCATAATATTAAATAACCATCACTACTACCTATGTCTAGAACTTGCTCACCACCCCAAACAGAAACTGTATCCATTAAACAAACTCCCTTGGGAAGGGATTCCTGAACCCTCACCCCTAAGGAGCTAGGGACAGCTGATGGCTTCTGAGAGAGGCACAAATTGGAGATGATGGGTTGTTTAAAACAAGGACATGAAATTGGAGGAGTAGGGAGGCAGGAGTGGAACTGGGAGGAGTTAAGGGGAGTATTTGGGGGTGAATAAAATCAAAACACATTATATGAAATTTGTATGAAATTCTCAAAGAATATTTATTTAAAAGAAACAATAATAAACTCCAATATTCCCCTCCCCCTAGTCCCTTATAACCACTATTCTCCTTTCTGTGTCAAAGAACTTGCTGATTCTAGGCAGCTCATGGAAGTAGAATCTTGCAAAATGACTTCTGTGTTAAGTTTGCTTGACTTAGTGCAAATGTGTCACGGTTCACCCATGGTGCAGCATGTATCAGTAGTTTACTCCTTTTAAGACTGATAATATCCCACCACATGTGTAAAACACATTGATTTATCTAGTCAGCCACTGATGGAAGGTTGTGCTGTTCCCAGCTTTTACTATTTAAATAGTGTTATCAATTTTGGTGTATGAATGTCTGCATTGTAACATTTTCAGAAATTAGCCTCAGGTATTTTTTTGTTTTATAAACTTTGGGAGATAATTTACATTTTACAGGTCAAACAGAAATTAATATACATTTTAAAGAGTCCAATATTTTATTATCAGCATTAATATTTGTTCATAATGAAGAACCAGGAATAAAGTAATGAACACAAAACTAGAATGTAATCAACACTCCTTGGGTATAAATAAGTATATGGAAATATTTTGCTAATTATTAGACTAGAAAAATATAAAAGATGGAATTAAATCAATTATTTTGTGCTTAATTTTCCTGAATGTACTTTTAGTATTAAAGACATGAAAGTGCTTACAATTAATTGAAGATAATGTCTTTTTCTTTTTGGCAGTGCTAGGTATCAAACCCAGGGCCTCATGCATGCTAGGCAAGTGTTATACCATTGAGTAACAGCCCTAGTCTTAAAATGATGCCTTTTTCTTTAGCAATCAAGACATGCATATCTTTGGTTAATCAGTACTAGATTCAAACATAAAGCTCCTTAAAGGTTAGCATGGCACTTAGTGCTTTAAGCCCATATTCTTGCCGGACTGGCCACTTGATGATCGGTCTCGTTCTTTAGTAATTTCCATCTCAATTTTGGCTTTGATTTTCTCCCAATCTATTTGGAGCTACAATAGAAGAGAAAAATAAACATGCTTATATAATATAAGATACTTTTGTTTAATCCAATGTAACCAAACCAAGAGTAAACAAAAACAGAACATATGAAAAAGTATAGAAAGTTAATGAGAAGTAATGCTGAAAACCCACGACCTGCCTAAAGACAGGTCCTAAAGGAAGAAGATCCAACAGACAATTATATAATAAAAAGACTCATATTGTGATTCAAAAGACCAAAGTTTAGTTGCAACTATTTATAAAAAGCATTAATTAAATGACCCATGAAACCTTAGGATTCTGCACAGGAGCTCAGGGAGAAAAGTGCACTGCTCTGTTCTCAACAAAACAAAAAATGGACAGGGCTCTCTGAACACTAAGGCGTATTCCCATCAGGCCTGCCCTTTTTCTTTTTTTTAATTTTCAGTGCAAAAGTCACTTTATTAATTATTAGAAATTTGGTCTGATCTACATAGAAGCTACTGAATCAGTAATATATAACAAAATCTCCACATTTAGCTTCTTCCTGACACATTCTCTTGCCCGGATGCGAGGCAACTTAATCTCATTTTTTTTTGTATTTAAAAAAATTTGTTTTATTGAGCTTCATACAATATTTCCCACTCATATCCAGACCACCTCCTCCATCCATGCCTTCCCCATCCCCCCACCGAACCCTATGCACTCTGCCATATATGCTGAGTCCTATACATTCGGTGTTTGTATCCAAATGTCCTTCAGTGTCCACTGGAGTCTAGTCAGCCCATCCAGTGATCATATGTAAGTCATACTATCAGTATGCAATCAGTCTCAAATACTTCTCAATCTAGTGCTGACCTGCCACCTATTTCTCACCTCCCCTTTGGGCCCTTCTTTCATTGAGCTGATATGGGTCCCGCCTTTGATGTCATCACTGCCACAGGTGCACATGAGCAAGCCTCTAGTGGCCTGGAAGCCTCTACCTCCTTACGTTCATGAACCTCTTATATACTGAATTTCCCATTAGAAACCTAGTTATAAGAAAACACAAGGGAACATTAACTTCTCTTGAGCATTTTCTATGCAATGGCTCCATCGCAACAACTCAATGTGACAGAAGGGTGTGGTGACTAAGAAACTGTGAAAAGACATGAGAGAAGCAGAGGGAAGGTGAGACTGGGAAAACATGACAGCAAGTAAAAAGTACGCTTTTCACCTATTTACTTCTCTTCTATCAGGATGCAGGCACTCTCTCCTAGCCCAGACCTGTCCCTCTTCTAAACACATTAGACTTGTTGGGAAAGGACTCGGCCCCTGAATTCTACAAGCAATTTCTGTAGGAATCCATTTCTTTTAGAAATCTACTATTAAACAAATTTGGAGATCACTTATTTAGGAAATGTGTATCCTCTGAAACAGACAAGGGAAAAACTGGGTTCTAGATTAAGCTTAAACTGATTTATTATGAAATAAACCCAAAGCCCTAAGACTTCCATCAGAAATGAACAGGTTTTTACCTCCACAAAGGAGAGCTGAGTGAACAGTATGAAAGCAGACAGAAGCACTACCCACTGCTTGAGCAGATTTGTCTGATGAAACTAAGAAATCAATTTAACCTTAACAGAATTTCATGCATCTTTTCTTTTGTGTTAGTAGCTGATGGAATTATCTGATTATTTGTTTCTTTTTATTCTAACATGCTATATCTACATTTTCATGAAGTAATCTGTGAATAATTTTGGTCACCTTAAAAATAATAATTGTGACTGGGTGTAGTGGTGCACGCCTTTGATCCAGCACTGGGGAGGCAGAGGCAGGTGGATCTCTGTGAGTTCAACGCCAGCGTGGTCTACATAATAAGTTCCAGGCCAGCTGGGGCTGCAAGGATTACGCTGACCCAAAAAGATATACTATAGGGGCTAGAGAGATGGCTCGGCAGATAAGAGCACTGACTGCTCTTTCGAGGACCCAGGTTTGATTCCCAGCACCCACATGGCAGCTAACAACTGTTCATAACTCTAGTTCCAGGGTATCTGATGCTCTCTTCTGGCCTCTGTGGGCACTGTACTACATGGGTGCATTTACATACATTCAGGCAACACACTCATATACATACAATTAAAATAAAATATTAAAAATAATAATTGTACATATTTATCTGTTAATACAGAAGATATATGAATTAATAATAGGAGAAATGTTCTTACTGTGAAGATAAATGTCTATGCTAAAAAAAAAGTCTGTGCTAGAAACAAAGGACAACCTGCTGAAAAGCAGAGCAAATGGTAGATTATCTGTAAGACTAATTTGTAATCAGGTCATAACCTAATATTTTTAAATGACAAAATATGCATTTCCATGTCTAATATAACATTTATGAAAAGACAAAATTTAATGAATGTCTTGGCCTTTTTCCAGCCTTATATGTTTATCTAATCACAATAAAACTATACACTGAACACCTATTGCTGTGCAGCACTAGCAGTCCATTAACTGAATTGATGACATTATTAGTTACTTGAAGAATACAAATTAGGGAACTGTTGATGTTCTCCTGTGGAAGAGGGCTGTCTCATTTTACTAGGCATTTATCCAGTTTTAGGGCAGTTCTACAGATAGTTTAGTCCTCAGATAAGAATATATTCATAGTAGGTTTTAGATAAGGGTGTTCCCTGACAATTTCAAGTGACTCCTACATTAAAATCCATACTTTGTTCTATAGGGTGTACCAAACTATTCAGAACATCTTATTTTGCTTCCTAATCAATTCTTATTCACATAAAAGCAATTTCAAAACTGCATCTAACGGCTCTCCATACAGTACCCAATTCGCCTACTCTTAACAAAAATCTGCTGCCTACTTTTACACAGAATAAAGTGGCAATCAAGCATGACTTCACTTAGTTCTGTGTCCTTGTACTCAGACTTACCCATACTGTGACCATCCTGATCTCTTTTCCTTCTATCTCAGCTAACCTCTTCATATGTCTCTGATCCCTTCTCTCTTGACTCCTCCAGGACATGGCCTCAGCTGTTGCTCACACACTCGAAGTCCTTCTCTTCACTGACCCCTCAGCTTCCTCGCCTCTCTTAATCCTGACTCTCAGGGCTGAAGAGATGGCTCAGTGGTTAAGAGCATTGGCTGCTAAAGCAGAAGACCTGATTCTGATTCTCAGTACCCACATGACAGCTAACAGCCATTTATAATTCCAGTTCCAGGGGATCCAATGTCCTCTTCTGATTTCCATGGGCATTGCACAACATGGTTGCACCCACCTACATGCTGGCAATACACGCATATGGGAGAGATGTTAGGAACCTCAGTTAAGAGCACTGGCTGCTCTTGCAGAGGACCGGGGTTCAGTTCCCAACACACATGTGGCAGCTAACAACTGTCCATAATTCCAGTTTCAGGGGATCCAATGCCCTCTTCTGTCCTCTGTGGGTACTGCATGACATGGGTGCACTTACATCCAGGTATAACACTTATACATATAAAATGAAGATAAAGAAATTTTAAAAATGTGTTTTAAATGCTGACCCCACAAGCTACCACCCTCATCCTTCTCACTCCTCTCTCCAGAGTAACTGTCCACCAGCTACACTTCAGAAACTTCTGTTTAATGTGGGGCTAGGGATCAAAACTAGGACCTCACAGATGCTGGGCAAGTGTTCGATCACTGAATTGTATCCTCAGGCCTAGACACTTTTCACCTAAGCCACCATTAGCTTTTTCAGTTATTATATGCCTTTTCTATTCAACAAATATTTAGCACTTAATATGTCAATCCTTGCTCTAGGTACAAGGATTCAGTAGTAAATGAAAACAAAAGAAAACAGACTATCTTCATAAAGAGATAACAAAGACAGATCACAGTGAGAGAGATGGAAAATAAAATTTTAAGTATGCATGTCAAAAGTGCTAAGGGTTTGAAAGTGGGGCAAGGAGACAGTGCCAGGGATAGACCAGGAAGTCACATGGCCTTGATGAATTTTTAGTTCTTTTTCAAATGGAGTGATCAGGAATGTTGATGGCCCTAAAGAGTTTAAGGTTTGAGGAAGAGGAGTGAACCTGGGTGTGTAACTGAGGAAGGGGACAAAAAGGCCCTGAGATAGGAACATCCTTTGAACCTTGTTTACCACCACCTTTTGAAATATCACTCCTATCAGACTGCATAATACCACTCTTCTAGTTTCTGTTCTTACCAAAGTCCCCTCCCATTCCCACTTTAGGCAATGTCAGGAAGTACAACTTCTCCTCAACTCTCATAAGTTCATATTTGGTACAGAGCTCTTAGCAAAGAATAAATGAAAAAGAAATCAAGTCAGTTTATCAGTGTGTGCAACGCACATCACTCAGGAGAAACCTCAATGAGAGGTTACTCAGGCAGTGGTTTGAAACTCTAGCTTATACAGCATCTCCACAAAAAACAATAGACTATAGAGAAATGACAAGGCAAAGAATAGTGGGTTTGGTTTCCAGAGGCAGGAAACTGTGGTAAGGTAGACAAAATGGTAAGAAACTAATAGAGTAAGGACTGGAGATCCACCCTCCTATGCCATCTCTGAGCTGATTAAGAGTTATCTTCAGGGGGCTGGAGAGATGGCTCAGAGATTAACAGAGCTGGTCACTCTTGCAGAGGACCAGAGTTCAGTTTTCACATTGTTGGCACAACTGCCTATAACTCCAGCTCCAGGGGATCCAATGCCTTCTTCTGGCCTGAGGGCACCTGCACCGCATGCGCGTGCACACACACACACACCCCTATACCACATATGTGCTTATACACATACAGATATACTCACATACATATAAATAAAAATAAACCTTTAAAAATATATGTACAATATAATTTCACTTAGGAAATGACAGAGTATTTTTTGTGTTCTCAAATGAGGGAAGACAAAACTCATGAGTTAGCTCTCATTCAGACATACATATTATTTATCTAAAATAACGAATAACACCCAAACTTAAGACAAAATGAGTATCATAAAAACTGACTTGACTTATTCAAAATATGGCTAAAGAATCCAGGAAAATACACCAGGCATGGTGACTCATGACTGTAATCCTAGCACTGGAGAAGCTGAGGCAGCAGAATTGCTGCAAGTTAGAAGCCAGTCTAGGCTACATAGTGAGCTCCAGGCTACTTCAGACTACAGAGTTAACAAACAAAGAACCCAGAAAAAATAATGTTACAATCATATAGTCACAAAATAAGGCTACAAAATCACAAGAGAAAAAAATGCTCCTAGAAAGTATAGTATAAATCATTCAATTTTTGTATTCATATTAATGTTTTATATAAAGCATATACATTATTACAAAATACTGTATAATACTTACACCTTCTGCATATTGCAAGTACCGCTTATTAGTTTCCTGTTTGCCAAATGTCTCCAAAAATTTTTGACGATATGCAAGAACTGTATCAACATGGGTTTTATATTTTACAGCCAATTCCAGTGCCCTTAATGAGAAATTAAACAGATAATCAGTATTGCTTATGTGCACACACAACAGAGTTTTGAAGTAGCAAGCAGGACAAATAGTAGTTCCTTCTGCTGATTCTTCAGTCTGGAAGTCATTTTCTACCTTAGCCATGTTGCTAATTCCTATGTATTTGTCAAAGTCCAGACTAAACATGACCCCTTCTCCCTGATCAGCAACTCTTGTAGAAACAAATATTGTATAAATGCTCCAAGTCATCTGTACCTACTATTATTAGAGCACTACTTACAAGGTATATACCACCAAGCCTGTTTTGTCAGCTAGCCTATGCATTTTTTTAGAGAGAGATCTGGTTTTCACTTTCCTTTGGTGAGTTCTAGAGAGCACATGTATGATAGATGCTCTTTGAAAACTTTTTTGGAAAACCATCATGAAATTCGCTGCATAAACTTCATTTGAATTCAGCTATCTTAATAGTTTTGATGAATCTATATAAACTTACAGTATTAGAAGTTGATATTACAAAATCAGGCATGATGATGCACACTTTTAGTCCCAGCACTTGGGAAGCAGAGGCAGTCTGATCTCTGTGAGATCAAGGCCAGTCTGGTCTACATAGTGAGTTCCAGGCCAACTGGGGCTACAAAGAAACCCTGTCTCAAAAAGACCAAAGGGAAAAATAAACACTAAAAGAAATTGATATTACAATAGCAAATTAAAAATTTTATAAAAATAAAAAGTTGAGATTAAGAACAGTATGACAAAATGCTATTTGATATTTGAATCTTATAAAATGTTTCAAAAGTCTGGGCTAGCATGATGGCTCAGTGAGTAAAGGTACTTGGCACCAATCCTGACGACCAATTCCCAGGACTAAACATAATGAAAGGAAAGAACCAATTTTCAAAACTTCTCTGACTTCCATACATGCATGATGGCATGTGTGCACCCACCCCCACACACAAATAAACAAATTAAAATTTTTTTCAATTTTTAATTTTAAAAATATTTTTTAAAGAAAATGTTAAAAAGCCATTGATTTTTTATAGTTCAATCAACATCTATGTAACTAAATTATTTTAAGATGATACTCTATTTAAATAATAGAAGTTAGTTGCTAAGTTAATACATAGGTTAATTGCTAAAAACATTATTTCTCAAGTTCTACTTTCTACTGTGATATGTGCCATGAATAGGACAGTCATAATTTACCTGAGCTATTATAAATTTCTTATTTTAGACAAAACCAAACATTGATATTTTGCAATTTATGACTGATCTTCAGTAGGAAAATCTAGTTCATTGTTAGCATGCTTTGATTTGCTCTATTAGCCAAAACAAATGATCACTTTTAAAAGTATTTTGGGGATGAGCAAGATGGCTCAGTAGGTAAAAGCTCTTGCCACACAACCCTGGCAACCTGAGTTCAATCCCTGGAACCCATGAAAGGTGGGAGAGAACGGGCTCCACAAAGTTGTCCTCTGGTCTCCACACTCACAACATGGCACATGCCCCTGACCCAATACATCAATCATACATATAACAAAAATTTTTTAATTTTATTTATTTTCCTGTGAATGAGTATTTTGCTTGAGTGTAAATTAAGTGCACCTGCGTTGCAATGTCCACAGAGCTAGAAGATGACATCAGATCCCCTGGAACTGGAGTTATGGACGGTTGTTATCCGCCACATACGTGCTAAAACTGAACCCAGGTACTCTGCAAGAATAGCCAGTGCTCTTTGTCACTGAGACATCTCTCTAAAACCCCCCAAAATTTTAAAAAGTAATTTGGGTATGCTATGTATTGGCAATTAATAGATAACTGAGGGAAATAGCAGAGACAGCATGAAAAATTATAAATGCAAGTCAGGAATGATACAGATGGTAATGCCAAAATTAAGCAACAAGATTTCTTTTAAAGACATATTCATGTATACTATATTACTAAACCCAAAGGTCAGAATTTACTGTCTACCATGACCTTTCACAGAGTTCTCTCATTTTCTGTGACGTTTCCAAGAAAAATGGATCTGGCTGATGGGAATGGAAATGGAAAATATGAGGCAAAAAAATCAACTCACAGAAGCTTAAAGGTGAGCAAGGGCAGTAAAGACGCCTTATTCCTCCTAACTTTCTATTTACCTAAGGCTCTGTCTGATTCCTGTGGTCTGTGTGTCAGTGGAGATGCTGGTGAATTACACTTCTAGCATACTACTGAGCATGATGGGGTAGGACATCTTGACTGCAAAACTGAAAGCATTCTAAATGAGGACTACATAAGCAGCTATTCTGTACTGGGGTTTTTCAAAAATTCTAAGGAGGCAATTTGGTATGGAACATCAATAAATATAATTATGTAGAAAAACAATATAATGTCTAATCCCACATTTAGGGGCCTAAGTATTATCTACATTACTGCCACTAGTACAATAATAAAACATACATTAATTATTTGAAGAGAAATGGCTAAGGTAAACATTTACATATCTATTTTAAATGTTCTCTAAACGTGCATATACACTGGGTGAAAATTTTTTCTCTACCACATTTAGGAGGAAACTTACTCCAAATTATATAAGCCTTTGGGAACAGTATGTCTCTAGTTTTAAAATGGTTATTTGGCAACCAAACAAATGTGACATTAGATTCTAGAGCTGGAATAAATCCATGTATTTTAAATAGGAAAGAGTTATATAAAGACATTATAACTTCAAAATATGATCTTTTGCATAACTTGAATGAATCAAAATCACTTTATATAACTGGAAGATTAGAAATTATCTTTATTAATACTTACATACAGGATCAGTATGGTTACCTAGTATATAGCTACCTCTCCTAACTTCAGTTTCTGAGAGAACATTAGCACCAAATGTTCAAAGTACATCAAGCAAATAGCCTGCTTATCTATAGCTCTTTAGGGGCTGCACACACTAGACTGTAGGCAATCTCCAAGTTCAAATATTAAATACAGAAGCACAAACAGTAAGACTATGTTTCTTTAACAGAGTAACACATGTGTACAATTAAAACCTATGTCAGAGCTGGGTGCGGTGGTGCATGCCTTTAATCCTAGCACTTGGGGGGCAGAGGCAATTGAATCTCTGTGTGTTTGAGGCCAGCCTGGTCTACAAGGCAAGTTCCAGGTCTGCCAGGGCTACAAGGTGAGACCCTGTCTCAAAAAAACAAAACAACCTATTCCCTTCTAGATGATCTAAACAAATGTAGAAATTCAGGGAGCTTAAAAGCAATCTATCATCCAATACTTAGTTCTATCTTTCTAGAATTAATAGATCTAGTAGTGGTCATCAATATTTGCTGATATCAAGAAAATACAGACAACCAGTCATGGAAATACAGACACCACCAACTATAATACTTATTTCCCCCTCCTCTGCAGAGGACCCAGGTTCGATTCCCAACACCCACATGGTGGCTAACAACCGTCCATAACTCCAGTTCCAGGGATCCAATGCCCTTTTCTGACCTCTGTGGGCATTACACAACATGGGTGCATTTACACACATGAAGGCAATACACTCATACACATAAAATAAAAAATAAGAAATAGAAGAACATATGTAAGCATGTATTGACTAATCAAAACATGGCTCCTTTTGGATCTCTACTCAAACCATAAAACATTTATGTTTTAACAGAGAAATAACAACCTTGTATACAACTGGGCATGGTGGCTCATGCCTTTAATCCCAGCATTCAGGAGCAGAGGCAGGTGGCTCTCTGTGAGCCTGGTCTACACAGAAAGTTCCACGCCAGCCAGGGCCACATAATGTGACTCTGTCTAAAACAAACAAACAAAATGCATATAATTGCTGATATTTTTAAAGTATGATCATGGTATTGTGGTTTCAAAGAACTTTTAGAGATATAAACTGAACTATCTACAGATGAAATGTGATGAGTTTACAGGTGAATTGTTGAAGCTAGATGATGGGTAAATGGGGATTCATCACACTATTCTATTTTTTATGTGCTTTTCCATAATACGGTTTTTTTAGTTCCATTTTTTTGGTTCTTTCTGCTTTCTTTTGCTGAATCTTTTTTCCCCTCTTCTCACCTGTCAGGCAAGCACTCTGTTAACTGAGATGCCTCTCCAGCATTCATTCCCTTTCTCCCTCTCCCTCTCTCTTTCTCTCCATCCCTCCCTCCCTTCTTGTGTGTGTGTGTGTGTGTGTGTGTGTGTGTGTGTAGGTCAGATGATACTGAGTCTCTTCCGCAATCACTCTCCACTTGACTTTTATGGTTTTTTCTTAAATTCAATAGGTTCTTTGACATTTTCATACATGTATAAACTGTGTTCTAATTACTCTTAACTCCTACTCATTCTTATCTCCCTTGCATCTCTGTCACCACCCCCACCAAAAACCCTTTTCCATGTTAATGTCTTTTGTTGTTGTTTGCATTGTGATCCAATGAGTTTAACCAGGGTCATCTATGTGACCAGTTTGGTTTTTGTAACAGTAATAAAACAACTTGGGGGGAGACAGAGTTTATTTGGCTTATACTTCCACATTACTATTGAGGGAAGTCGAAGGAGGAACTGAAGCAGGAACAAAGGAGAGATGCTGCTAACTGGCTTGCTTTCCCTGGTTTGCTTAGGGACCCTCCCTATACAGCCCAGGCCCACTTGCCCAGGAATGGCACTGCCCACACTAGGCTGGGCCCTCCTGCATCAATTACCAATTAAGAAAGTGTCTCATACTAGGCATGGTAGTACACATCTTTAATCCCAGCACTCAGGAGGCAGAAGCAGGTGGATCTCTGTGAGGCTAGCCTGGTCTAGTCTCAACATAGCAAGTTCCAGACTAGGTAGGGTTACAGGGAGACCCTGTCTCAAAAAGAGCCCCCCCCCAAAAAAGGAACATGCTTCACATACATGGGCACAGACCAATTTGATGTAGAAAATGCCTCAACTGAGTTCCTTCTTCCCAGTGCTAGAGGTTTGTGTGAAGTTGACAAAATTGAACCAGCACATGTGGGTATGGAATTATCCAATGGATCCTGGTGGGCTCACCAGTGGGTGCACAACTGAAGTCAACTCCCCCATCTCCCAGAATTTTTCAATAGCCAATAGTTCAGCAAGGAGGTGTAGGGCCCGATGAGTCCTCTTTCATAATTAATTGCTAATGGAGCTAGTCTTGTGCAGATCCAGTGCAGGCAGCCACAGCTGTCTGAGTTAAAGATTGCAATGGTTGTGTCATGCCCAGGAGACAGCATTTCGCAGCGCTTCTCCCTATCTTCTGGCTCTTACATTCTGCTCCCTCTTCTGTGATATTCTCTGAGCCTTAGAGGAGGTGGTACAAATGTCTTGTTTAGACGATGCCTGCTGTTAGATAATGCATTCTAGACATGATAGGGAAGCAGCACACATGCAATCTCTACAGTATGGTAGCCTACCAAGATCTGCATAATGACAAAACCAGTTGACATGCCAATGTAAGTGGAGGAAATTTCATGGGGTCTCACCTCTAAATGAAGACCTACAGGAAATCAACAGATGCTGAGGGAGGGAGAATCAGTTTTCTCTGAGGACTAGCCCCCTGAGAGGTTATCTAATCCTAGGTAATCAGCCCTAAACACATATATACCAGCACCACTAAACAGACTCAGTGCATTTATACGCGCGTGCGTGGCATGTGTGCGTGCGTGTGTGTGTGTGTGTGTGTGTGTGTGTGTGTGTGTGATTGTATTTGCAAATGTACGTTGAATAGCAATAATCAAAAAAGAGGACAAGAAACAGAGGGAGTAGGGGCATGGGAAAGGTTAGAGGAGGACTGGGAGGGAGACTGGGAGGGGTAAAAATGACGCAAATACAATACTCATGTATGAAATTCTCAAAAATATTTTAAAATTACATAAATGAATAACTTTTTGCTTAGGTCTGCATACTCAATTGTCAGTCCACCTGACTTTCTGAGGCAGACTTTCCTACAGAGCCTGGAGCTTGCCAATGGTGAAATTGGCTGGTCAGTCAACCTCAAGGATCCTCCTGCCTCTATCTCCCTAGCACTGTGAGTACAGGTACACTGCTGCACTCAGCTTTTTATGTGAGCACTGGGGATCCAAACCCTGGTACTCGTGACTGAGAGACGAACACTTTACCTACTGAGCCATCTTCCCAGCCTTGCTGAATCTGCTTCTTTACAGACCCATAAGTGTTAGTAACCAGCAGAGTTGTACTTGCTGCTCTCTTTTCTTTCTGTAAACAGCCTCATTATTTGCTGTGAGCTGATAATTCCTTAATGGCTGTTCCTCAACATCTAGGCACTCCCATGAACATTACACCTGTAAATCCTACTCCCTGGCAGGCTTCATGACCTGGATAAAGGCAATTAAAGTGAAATAATCCAGCTTTGTGGACAGACTAACCATTGCCTCATACTCCCTACAAAAAAATAATTCACTATGAAGTACAATTTCAGCCTGCATAGTACTAAGCATGCGCTTTCTCTGCTGCTAAAGTACATACAGGAACAAACTCAATCCCTGTTAGTCTTGCCCTGTATATATACAATACCTAAACATTTTCAAAAGTGTCATTTGATGAGTGAATGCATGAAATCTGGTGGAGAGGGATATGGGAGGGTGTGGATGATTAAGATGTTGAGTATGAAATACACAAAAATTCAATACAAATATACAAAAAAGTGTCATTTGATAATATACTTCAGTTCTGGAAACACTTGTGAGAATGATCACTTGCCCAGTCCTAAGAAAAATGAGAAATATGTGTGAGGTAAAAATAAGATTCTTTAAAATAGATCCCTTGCTGGTTAGTTTTTAGCATCAACTTGACACAACCTAGAATCACCTCAGAAGAGTCTTAGTTGAGGAACTGTCTAGCTCAGGTTGGCTGCGGGCATATCTGTGGGGGATGGTCTGCACTGGTAATTGGGGTGGGAAGACCCACCATTAATGCCAGCAGTACCACAATGAAATCCCAAGAAATCATAGGTGGGGCATGAACTGCGTAAGAGTGAAGAAAGCTGCAGCAAGCCACGGGGTGTGTTCTCTCTGTGCTTGACTATGACTGAGATGTGATAGCTGCTTGAGTTCCTGCCTTGACTTCCCTGAAATGACAGACTGTAACTTGTAATTGTAAGCCAAATAAGCCCCTTTCTCCCCAAATAAGTTGATATTTGGTCAGGGTATTTCATCACAGTAATGGAAATGAAGCCAAGATAATCACTATCTGCAATCTATGAATGAATCAATCTGCCACATAATTTTATCATTTATCCTGTACTTGAATATCTTTGCACGTAGACCATGTCCCCTAATATGAATATACAAACACACATATACCTACAATATACATATTTCCCACTTACACATTTTTATCTTATCCCTGCCATCTAGAGTTATACAATCCAAATCACTGTCACAGAACTTTCTTGGGTTTATTCACTACTATATCCACAGTACCTAAAATCTCAAAAAGTATTTAAAGAATTACTAATAGTTGTTACTTATTAAAAGTTTACTATGTGTCACAAGGTTTACTAAGATCTTCAGATCTTTTTAACCCAACTTTTATAATAAATCCTGAGGTTGTTTCACCATTTTAAACATAAGGAAACTGGAAGATGGATAGATGGTTCAGCAGTTAAGAGAACTTCCTGCTCCTGCAAAAGACCTCGTTTGGTACCCAGCACCCCCTGCCTATAGCTCCAGTTTCAGAGGATCCGATGCCCTCTGGCCTCGCTGGGCACCCTCATGCACATAAACTCACAGAAATATTAGATAAATAGATAGATTAGATAGATGATTGATAGATGATAGATAGATTAGATGATGATAGATGATAGATAGATGATAGATTAGATGATGATAGATGATAGATATAGATGATAGGTGACAGACAGATGATAGATAGATAGATAGATAGATAGATAGATAGATAGATAGACAGATAGACAGATAGATTAGATGATGATAGATGATAGATAGATGATGATGATAGATAAGATAGATGACAGATAGATGATAGATTAGATAGATGATAGATAGATGATTGACAGATAGATAGACAGACAGACAGACAGACAGACAGATAGATAGATAGATAGATAGATAGATAAAGTAAGCCTACAAGAGAAACTTACAGAGCCTCAGTAATTTTCTCAAGCCTACACAGCTAGAGGTTCAGAATATGAAATCAAATCTGACAGCAAAGCTCCCATTTCTAATCACCAACTCCTTTTTGTAACAAAATACATTTTAAATGACCACACATTTTACCAAAGACAGGATTTTTTGAAGTAGATCTCCCTGTGGTATCTACATATACCCATTACAGTAGACACTCAGCATCTGTTGAGTGAATGAATTTGCAATAGGAACAAATATTCTACATGTTTTCAGAAATATCTTTAGAATGATGACAAACGTAAGTTTTTAAAGAGCATCTTAGCAGGTATAATTACCTCTACTGATTTAAGTTTTTAAGTTTTAAGTTTTCCTTGCCCAATCTGACAACTGTACTCCAAGCACTGAGAAAGTACAGATTTCATTTAAATGAGATGGAGGTCAAGTGCTGTATTATTAGATTTCCGTTGTGAAAAGATCACTATCACTTCAGTGTTGAGAATGGATAGGAAAGGGACAGGGAGATTAGTGGTGACATTATACAGGAAAACTTGCATCAATATAGACAAGGATGTTCCTATAAAGTGGATACATAGCTGAGTATCAGAGGCATTAGACAAGAAATGCTAGGTTAAAAGGATAAAGAAAATGCCAAAAGCCACTCTTAGATTTTCAGTTTAGTGCAGCTGAAAGAACGAGAAGATAAATCAACCTGTGAGTTGGGGTTAGCTTAGTGGTAGGAGAACTGGCCTGGCATGTATGAGGCCCTGAATTCAGTCCTCCGTCCCACGAGAAAAACAAAAAGAGATAGGTTACTCTGGAAGGAGACCAGAGGGAAGATAAAGGAAGAAATATAAATCTAAATGCAAAATGTGAGCTATCCAATGGAAACGTCAAGTGACAGCTGGATAAGTAGTTTTGGAAGCAACTATGGGCAGGATTCAGGACCAGATGAGGGATGCACATTTACGTCTGAAGGGTACAGATGGTGGTCAGAATCCTGGAGCAATGCTCCAGGACAGTTATTATCTTTCATAGCTTTAGAGGCCTAAAGCCATGACTAACCCACTTGTTTATACTTAGATAAAAACCCAGAAGCACACGAAAGGAGATACCACATAGACAAAGGGGACAAATACCTAAGATTCATTCCTTTTCCCATTACATTTATTCCTCCTTACAGTCTCTTCCTTCTCTCTAAGATCTAATCATCTTAAAGCAGAGGAACTTGCTGAGAACTGGTGGGGGGTGGGGGTGGGCAGTGAACAGAATACAGAGATAGAGAAATTGAGGAAAATGGCAAAGAATTAGCATAATGTATGACAAGCTTCAAGGGCCTGGAGACGTCACAAGACAGGAAAGTAAAGATGAGAAGATAAAAAAGGACCAATTCCACTCATATACAAGCGCCAAAGAAATGTATAGGTGAAGAGACTAACTATTTAAGAGCTAAATAGTTTCATTTAGGTCAAAGCTAGCACAAAAAATGTTCTGAGGGTTATACTAAGAACCACCATAGGCAAATTTTCTCATCTTGCTATGACACCTACTCACCCACTATAAGAGGTCTACATCCAATAAATGTTTGAAGCAGAAAAACACCAAAGAATTACTAAGAGTACTACATGAATATGAAGCACATGAATATTATGTCTCTACCATATACAGACAATAGAAAATGCTTCTGCCCTTCACGAAGTGTATGATATGAAATGGGAATGATGACATAAATATCCGCAAAGATAAATAATTAAAGGATGCAGTGGTTCAACAAAGAATACAAGCAATGCTACCAGCAGCATGATACCTAACTGCTTGGTGATAAACTTGAGTTCCTCCTTAGTATTAGAAGATGCAGTCACACTCCAGATCTCTCTCTACTTACTATTATCAATACTATAAAATGAAAATCCTGATTATGATGTGTTTTTAAAGATAAAGGCCATTAAAATTGCTATATTGCACTGTGTTCAGAGTGTTAAATGAACAATGGTACTTACCATTAAGCAATGCAAATATTTTTTCAAAAACATCAAAAGAAGCTGGGTGTGTAATCTCAGCACTTCGGAGGCTGAGGCAGGAGGAAGGCTGTTGAGTTTGAGGCCAGCTACATAGCAAGACCATCTCAACTGTCCCCCAAATAAAACTGGTTGAAAGAATACTGTAAATACTATTTTTCCATATTTCTCATAGAATTGTTAACTTGTAATGGTATGTAATGTATGTATGTAATTTATCTATTTAATATAGTACTTGGGAGGCAGAGACAAGCGGATCTCTGTGAGTTCAAGGCCAGCCTGGTCTACATACTGAGTTCCAGGACAGCTGGGGCTACAGGGGGACCCTGCTTCAAAAAGACCAAAAAAAAAAAAAAGTATTACTCATATTTTATCTCTTCTAAACTATTTAAATTTTGTGAATTATGAATAAATTGAGGATAAGGACAATGGCCAATAGAACCACATCTTTCATGATACACTAAACATAGTAACAAACTCATGTGAAAAAAGCACAAAACAGCTGAATTATATAAATGGTACATACCATTAGGGTATAGGCTATGGAATATCAATCACAAAATTAATCTATATACTTTGTGTTACTTTGATTCAAGGGAAAGGTACAGACAAAATAGCTATAGAAATTCTAAGAGAGTTATAAAGCCTGATTAGTTGAAAGATATGTGGGTTATTTTTGAGCTCAGAGAAAAACAAAGGTCATAAAAGACATCCTGAACATAAAAAGAATACTATTTTCATAATACAGCTATTTCTGGGTTACATAAACAACAAGTTTTGTCCACAGTGAGACCCATATTTAAGAGAATGACAAAAAGGAACTTAGTATGCCACAGAGAAGAGCAGCATACCACACTGTCTCTGAGAACAATCTGCCCAAAGCCTAGTGCAGAGCTTAAAGTTGTTTCTGAGCACTCCCTACTGTACATCCTTTCTTGCTTCTTCTTTAGCACACTATTCTCACAAACCCTTGGTTCCTGTCTTCTCTGTCTATAGGTTCATGGGATCATCTTTGGTAGACTTCTCTTCTTTCATCCATCCCACAAGTGGGGCTGATAGCTGTTCATTTCATACATTCTCCAGTCACCTTATCTGTTCTTGCTTCAACTGTCCATTTGTTGATGAGTTCTCAGGCTACCTGACCAATTCCAATCTTTCTCATGAGCTCCACGTCCTTAATTGATTATTACTACCTACTTCTTCATGTGTTTGAAATTCAAGTTGGCCAACACTATATTCAGTATCTTCCCCAGTACAAAAATCATAAATTTTAGAGACATCTTAAGATTCTTTTCTTCTTCATCCTCCAACTTTTAATCAATTACAAGTTCAGAAGAAGCAAAAATCTCCCTCAAATGACAATCTTCTTTCAGGTTTGAAAATGTTAAGCGCCACCAGGCAAAATATAAATATAAAATGAACAAATTATTTTGTAGTATTAGGAAATTAAATGTAGTAGAAAATATAATAGACTAAGAAGTTGCAGAGGAAGAAAACATTAAGGTTAAACAGGTTTTAGAATTGTTGAAAAATATTCTTATTACCTTTCCCAGTTATAGAGATTAATATTGATCTGGATTGCTTGGTAAACAAGGCCAGCCTGAAGAAGTACTATTTCAGCCTCCTGTATGTTCCCACTAAACATTAGTATGTGGGCCATTTTTGATTCTTTAGATGGAAGTTCTTTTATAGAACTGATGTATCGAACTTTATCAATCTAAAAAAATGAAGAGAAATAGATCAGAAGTGGATTAATAGTAGAAATAAAACAAATTATAGTGAGAGAAATGCATTTGTACTAATACGTAAGCATTATTTACTTACTTCACCAATTGCTGCATATGCTATTTCTGCAGTAATCATATCTCGATTAGCGACTGCCATAGCAGCTAGGCAGGCCCACATGCTTTGCTCCTACAGTGAAACATGAGAACAGATATCTTAATTACAGGGATGAACTACCTTAAAATATGCAGTGGTTTAAATTCATGATAATATAATTAAATTATTAAAATAATTAAAAATTATAGAACATGGCATTAATAATAAAAATGATGTAGAAATTTCACCATGGCCACTCTGTTAAAATATATTAACAACAAGGCTAGGCATGGTAGCTCATGCCTTTAATCCCAGCACCTGGGAAACAGAGGCAGGAGGATCTCTGTGAGATTAAGGCCAGCCTGGTCTTCATAGTTCCAGGCCAGTTGAGGCTACAGGGAGACCTTGTCCCCCCAAAAAAAAAAAAAACCAAACAACAAGAATAAGCCCAATTCTCTGTGCATACAGACAACAGAGAACATCCTTTAACAAAAATTTCTGAAATTTTTCATTTCTAGTTACCAAGGATTTATTTTCTAACTTGTAATAACTCAAGATGATTAACCCTCCAAACTTTTTGAGGAGATGACAAGGAAAACAACTTAGAATACGAGGAACCATGAGGTTCTCACATGATACCATTATGGCAGACTGAAACCAACACCTCACTGTAAGGAAGAGCAACTAAATGCCATTTCACAAATATGCATTCTAAGGGATGTTAACTGATAGTAAAAAGACTGTGTTCAAGCATGTTTGGGATATAATGGATAGAACCAAGTCAAGAAATGCTGATCTGAAACAGAGATTCTTAACCTGGGTCATACAAAAGAGTATCTGAAGAACTTAAAAAACATAACAAAACTTTAGCTCAGATCTAATGAATCAGAATTTCTATGGGGGCAGAACTTAGGAACCTGACCTGTAAGAAAGTGCCAGTATGAAGGAATGAAGGAGCTATTAGTCTAATTACAGCTTCTTCAAAAAACAAATCACACAGACATATCCATTCCTCTGTATTTAACAATGTGTTCATTTATTTAAAGAGGCATGATCCTATTCATGATTTTCTAATCCTCAATTGTTATTACTCATCCTGAAAAAAAGGTGAACTAATATATAATATATACAAAAATACGTAAAATACCTTAACAAAACGACAAAGTCGTACAGCATCTTCCCATTTAGAGCTGCTTACATACTCGTGGAGGATGGCAGGGTATGGTGAGATGCTGATGTGTACCAGGGAGCCGTCAGCTCTCCTTACAGTCACCTGATTTCCAACAAAACTCACAATGTGTGGGTTTTTACTATATTCACTGTTGAAAGCAAACAAAGGAAAATGTAAAGTTATGCACAAATTCTTTCATATGCATTAGATTGGGGGAGTAACCCTGACATGTGTGTGTGTGTGTGTGTGTGTGTGTGTATGTGTGTGTGTACGCTCCAATCTTCAAAATGCATCTCCCAAAACCTTAACTTCAGACAGAATGTATATTTCAATACAACATGTATATATGCGCTTGAAGCAAAATATACTAACAATTTAGCCAGTTGTGAGGAAATGAGCTTTTCTAAAGTTTGGATTATAAGTGTCCCCTAAAAGTCCTTCAGGTAAATGCTTGCTCCCTAGGTGGAGTCTTGTAGAAGTGGAACCCAGGGAGATTGGCTTAGAGACCAAGGGATGTGCCTTGAAGGGAATACTAGGACTCTGCTCCTTCCCCTTCTGCTCCTTCACTTCCCAGCCTTGAAGTGAGCAGTTTTGCCCCACCCCTCACTCCGGCCATGATGCACTCTATTACCACAGGCCTGAGAGCAGTGGGGCCAAGCGATCCACTAGAACCTCTGAAGCCATGAGCCAGAGTAAACCTTTCCTTTCTATAAGCTGACTGACTCAAGTACTGTTATAGTGACAGAAAGTTAACTAACATTCTTTTGAATCTCAGGATAAATCATGAAAATAATTAAATAAACCATTGTTTTAAAAAAGTATTATGAGAGGTGCTTTAACCAACTAAGCCATGGAGCCACTGTTTTAAAAGATATTAAAGGGAAAACTGATCCAAGAATTAAAGGGGAATCTAGAATTAATTGTGAATGAACTTTAAAAAAGAGGAGTGACATCTTTTCATTAATTTAAATACTTAAAAAATAAGTTGTTTTATTTTTGCATTTCTCTAGTTTGGCTATGGTTGTAAACTTACATGCTAAAAATGAACTTAAAACAGATTTGAAAATCAAGTAAAGTTTAGAGTTCATAGGTCTTCAAATTCCTGACTTGTGAAGAATAAGAAACCTATCTCTTAGGAAATTTAGGAATATAAATGTTTGATTTTTCTGATGCATATAATAGTTTTTAAAAGCTCTTCAGTAACTTTGGTCTATTCTACTTTTAACATCAAACCAAAAATTCAGCTGAAGAGATACATACATCTTTGAAAATCTTAAAAGTCAATGAAAATCTGTTGGGTAGTTGTCAGAAAGTTTTACATCGCTTAAAAAGTCTTAAGATTGCTTATGTTAAAAATCACTAAATCACACTGGAAAAATTACCCAAGCTATCATTAAACATTAAGCTTGAAAATTATACTCATAAAAGACAAATAAATAATTCAAATTTTCAATTTGAATCCATCACTTAAAGCTCACTAAGCCAACTTTAGCTGAACAAATTATTTAGTTGAATCTGATAAAACTTGAAAAATATTTCCAGGATAAAGTATTAGAGTTTCATTTATCACAACACAGACTCCTATGCAATACAACATTACCTTGCATCCCTTTCATACAATGTTTTAGGCAAAATGTCTTTGTCCACATAAGCGGTATTAGGGTAATACCATACTGTAAATCGAGTGTCTTGAAGTCCACAAAGGATATTGCATGTATCACACCATGCCAACGTATGCACCATGGTTCCTTAATTTAAAAAGAATATTAATGGTCTATTAGTTTCAATATTTAAGTATTAAAATCTATCTTTAAAATCAGCTGACAAACAAGATCCTAATTAATTTCTAACAGGTACAGCTCTACTTTCTGATTGCATAATGAACACATGCCAAACTCACAAAAAATTTTATAAAAATATTTGAATGCACTGAAATACATGACAATTAAAAACTGAATGGTTGGAACTACCATCCTCAGACCTCTTGGGGTAAGTCTATAGCGCAGCTCTCCGCGCTGGGACTCCCTAAGCCACATTCCCCCTTCCATCCCCCGGGCCGTTCTATACTCCTAGTTTGGGCCCTGCGCCATTCCTAGGCTTGGGACCCCAGACACCTGGGGAACCAATACTGCTTCCTGATCCTTCTCACCCAGACCAACTCAGTCCCTTTCTTGGGCTCCAGGAGCACCGCTTCTGGTCCTGGCCCCGCCCTCACCTCTCTCTGCTTCCCTGGGCCTGCACCACCGGCTAACTCTCCTATCCTCAGGCCTCTTGGGGTAAGTCTATAGCGCAGCCCACCGCGCCGGGACTCCCTAAGCCACATTCACCCTTCCATCCCCCGGGCCGTTCTATACTCCTAGTTTGGGCCCTGCGCCATTCCTAGGCTTGGGACCCCAGACACCTGGGGAACCAATACTGCTTCCTGACCCTTCTCACCCAGACCAACTCAGTGCCTTTCTTGGGCCCCAGAAGCACAGCTTCTGGTCCTGGCCCCGCCCTCATCTCCCTCTACTTCCCTGGTCCTGGAACACCCGTCAGCCTCTTTCTGGGGCTCCGAGCCTTACCTTTCCTCTCCCTGATCCTTTGCATCCAGTACAACCCAGCTACTCAATCCACTCCCTGGGAAATCTTGGGGCTTCTTCCCTCCCCATCTGCCTTTGCATCCCTGCGTGGTGCGGCCACGGCCAGGGTCTCAGGTCAATCCAACACCCAAGTTCCTGAGAACAAAAGCATTCTTAGAAGATTCCAGACCTAAGGAGAAAGTCTGAAAACTTCTGATCCACATTGGAGTTGGGCCACCGCGGAACACCTGAAGACAAAAATCAATCCCGCCACAACAATATAAAATCAAAAGAGAGAACCAGAAGCTTAGACGAACCAGCTCTTCATACCCAAAAAGTAAACTACAAAGACACATAAAGCTCAAAAAAAAGAAGCAGAACTAAACTTGAAGGCCC
>NW_008330362.1:801307-804057 GCF_000622305.1 Nannospalax galili
AATTCTCAATAAATTATTTATTTAAATTAAAAAAAAACTAAATGGTTCCAGGTGAAATTCAAGTATTTTTATCTAGCTGTAGAAGGTAAAATTTGCTATTAAAGTTGAGTAAAGAAGTAGTAAAGAAATGTGAGACAAGCGTTCTCATACATTCATTGCACATTAAGCTGTTAGTATATGATATGAAATAGGAAAACTGACAACAGTTAAAATTTTAAGTACATTAAAATTATTTTACCAAGTTTAATAATTTGTTCTTCCTTTCCAAATCGCTTCACCGAGGTGATATAAAGATCTCTGTTTTTATCAATGAAAGCAATTTTTCTATCATTGGTAAGTCCTTTTTGATCCAGACCAATCTCAGAGATTTCATTCTAAAATTAAAAAAAAAATGTGTGTTTAATTTGTTTAAGTGCTTCACATATGATCATTCTAATTATTTAATTATCAGCACATTTCTGTTCTGAAAGATCAATTAAGTCAAATATGGAGGTACATTCCTATAGTCCCAGCACTCAGGATTAATATTTGAGCCCAGCCTGTGCTATACAGCAAGATCCTGTATTGAGAAGCAAAACCAAAACAAAACCCCCAAATCAATTAACTGTCAATGATCTATGTATAGTAATAATATATCCCTATTATTTTTTATTATATTTGAGCACAAGGAACATAAATTTATGTAGGAAAAGGAGAAAGAACCCCTGAGAATGGGAGGGATTCCAATTAAAATAATTTTAAATTGTCAATATCCTAATAATTCAAGGGCTGCACTGAAGTGTAATTACCTTGCTCGTCATCCAAGGGAAATATGTCCTTAAAATATAATAAAATGAAGTCTACATTGATACTTTGTATACTGAGAGCCACTCCCCTCTGCTCTTCTGTCCTATCTTTAGTTGACAGAGTGAAAGAATAAAGCAAGTCTGAATATCAAATGAGAGGTCTATTTGATTAAAAGGTTTCTTATACTGAAGTTTATTCTAAGCAGATTGTCTAACACCTGTATTTTAAAGATTTATTAAGTAAACTTTAGAAATATATAGGAATATGTCATATTCAGAACATTAAGATTTACAGAATTGGGGGCTGGAGAGATGGCTCAGCAGTTGAGGGCATGCACTGCTCTTGCAGAGGACCCAAGTTTGGTTCCCAGCATCCACATTAAGCAGCCCACAACTGCCTATAACTGCAGCTCCATGGGATCTGACCCCTCCTCTGGCCTCTGCGGGCACTGTACTCAATGCACAAACCCATACTCACATACATGCATATAAAAATAATTTAAAATAACAATTTTTAAACTCACAGATATTTTCTGTGTAACAGGAAACATGGTATAGTTATTATATGTCACAAATGAGACCCAGTCATTCAGTGAGTTTTTTGGTTTGAAAAAGCTGATAACCAAGTATGTCTAATACTTATAACTCTGACTCCAAGGTCTTTCCTTTTCCACAATAATAAAATATTTTTGGCATATTGTATTAATTTATTATATTAGCTAGTAAGACGAATTTTCTTAAAATCTGAAACACTTCAGTATGGATTTGCTTCCATCCAATCCAAGAGTAGTTAATGTACTGCCTAGGGAGGCAGAAGCAGGCAGGTGTCTGTAAGATCAAGGCCAGCCTGGTCTATATAGTGAGTTCCAGGCCAGCTGTAGAGAGACCCTATTTTAAAGGAAAAAAAAAAAAGATTATACCAGCAGGTCCAAAAAACACACATATTCTTTCATTCAAATTGATGGACCAGTCATACTACTTCACAATACATTCTTAAAAATGAGCTCATCTCGACCTCCTCCATAGGGGTAGCTGCTGGGAGCTCAGTAGACTGAGCAGATCTGGCTTTGGTAGGTTAAGGCTGAGATCCTAGCAGACAGCCTGAGAGGGAGGGTTCAGACCTCCAGCTGATCTGAAGCCATCAGTTCCCTCAAAAATAAACCTGAGAGAAGCTGAACCCTGTACCAACCAGCTTTACATTAACCAATAAACAAAGGATCTAGGCACCCGGATAATACAAACAGAAGCATGCTTCAACTTAATTCTCACATTAGAATCATAAACATGCCAAAAACACAATAAAAGAATAATAAAATGGAAAGCCAAAACACTATGTCCCCACCAAACTCTACCAATTCTGTAGATTCCTAAAAGGAGAACCCACTAAAGATAACCCAGGACACTGAATTTAAAAGAACAATCATAAACATGATCAAGGAATTCAACAAAGTTAAAGAACACGTGAACAAACAAATCAAGCTAAAAGAAGATAGGGATAAACTTCTGAATGAATTCACAAAAGAGATAGCAACATTGAAGAAAACTCAGGCAGAAATGAAGAAGGAAGTGGAAAACTCAATAAGCCGACTTGAAACAACAGGGGAAAGCCTCACTGTTAAAATGAATGAAATGGAAAACAGAATATCAGCACTGGAGGATAAAGTTGAAGAATTGGACCACTCAAGCAAAGAGTATGGAAAATTTAAAAAAACACAGGAATGGAATATGCAAGAGATGTGGGACACCATGAAAAAATCAACTCTACGGATCATAGGAATAGAGGAAGGAGAAGAATTTCAGGTTAATGGTGTTGACCAGATCTTAAATAGGATTGTAGGAGAGAACTGACCGAAATTGAGGAAGGACATCCACATACAAATACAGGAAGCACACAGAACATCAAATAGACAGGATCTCCCCACGACATATCATAGTAAAAACACTAAATGTACAGAACAAAGAGAG
>NW_008330362.1:804408-805169 GCF_000622305.1 Nannospalax galili
ACCAATCAAAAGACACAGGCTAAGTGAATGGATTAAGAAACAAACTCCATCTCTTTGCTGTCTGCAAGAAACCCGTCTCACCTTCAAGGACAGGCACTACCTTAAGGTAAAAGGATGGAAAAGAATATTCCAAGCAAATGGCACTAAGAAACAAGCAGGGGTTGCAATTCTAATATCTGACAAAATAGACTTCAAAGGAAAACTAATCAGAAGAGATAAGGAGGGTCACTTCATTCTGATCAAAGGAACAGTTAACCAAGAAGGTATTTCAATCCTTAACATATATGCACCAAATTCTGGTGAACCCAAATTTGTAAAAACAACACTAAAGGACTTTAAGATACAGATTAACCCCAATTCAGTAATAGTAGGGGACTTCAATACCCCACTGTCTATTTTAGACAGGTCAACTGGACAAAGAATAAACAGAGAGACATCTGAATAAAATGATACCATATATCAAATGGACCTAACAGACATCTTTCAATTATTCCACCCAAACACCAAAGAATATACTTTCTACTCAGCACCTCATGGAACTTTTTCAAAGACTGACCACATACTGGGCCACAAAAAGAACCTCAACAAATATAAAAATATTGAAACAATTCCATGCATTCTATTGAACCACAAAGCAATAAAGCTCAAAATAAACAATGGACAAAGCCCTAGTCACTACATGAACTCGTGGCAATTGAACAACACACTCCTAAACAATGAGTGGGTCAAAGGAGAAATTAAGAAAGAAATAAAAGAATTCC
>NW_008330362.1:805593-806738 GCF_000622305.1 Nannospalax galili
TAGTCCTAAGAAGGAAATTTACAGCTCTAAGTGCCTATATTAAAAAATTGGAAAGAGCCCAAATAAATGACCTAACCCTGCAACTCAAGGCACTGGAAAGGCAAGAACAAATGAAACCCAAACCCAGCAGAAGAGAAGAAATAACAAAATCAGAGCAGAAATTAATGAAATAGAAACAAAGAAAACAAGACAAAGAATCAACGAATCTAAGAGCTGGTTCTTTGAAAAGCTAAACTTGTGCTGCCTCTATGGAAAACAGTGTGGAGAACTCTTAAAAAAACTAAAAATGAACCTACCATATGACCCGGTTATACCACTCCTTGGCATATAACCAAAGGACTCAACCTATTGTAGAGACACTTGTACATCCATGTTTGTTGCTGCTCTTTTCAAAATAGCTAAGATACAGAAGCAACCTAAGTGTCCCTCAACTGATGGGTGATTAACAAAAATGTGGTATATTTACACAATGGAGTTCTATTCAGCAGTAAAGAAAGGTGAAATAATGAAATCTGCTGGTAAATGGATGGATCTAGAAACTGTTATACTAACTGAAGTAACACAGACTCAGAAAAACTAATGGCGAATGTTCTCCCTCATATGTGTATCCTAGCACCAAACCCTTTTAAATTCCAGGTCCTTTTAATAAGATGATGCTATACAAAAGTCCCTTCTGCATGAAGTAACTACCAGCATCACGACTTCGGCTGAGCCTGATCGCTAAACAGAGTCACAATTGGGCTGGTTGACGGTTGTGCTCATTCATTAAAGGAGTGCCAAGCAGAATCACTGGACCCTCACCTGGGTATCCAGCCACTCTTCTCGGCCAACTAGTCCAGCCTTGGAAAACAAAAGAAAAATGGGGAAGAACCCAATAGAGGGATGCTTTTGGAAGCCCTTGTCAAGAAACTCCAATGGACTTTCATATAAACATTTGAAAATTGCCTTGTTCTGACATTTTTCTAGTTCCCTGTCTAGAACTCATAATGCTAATTACTCTTGCCTATACTTCTCCTTCACATCTCCTATTCACCAGTCAAGGACTTTCTTCCTCCCCTAGAGACGAAAGTTATGCAATTTGGGAATCTTTTAGATAATTGCCTCACCCTGCATCCCTGTTCAGCATGGAAGAAGCCAGAGCAGTT
>NW_008330362.1:806912-825270 GCF_000622305.1 Nannospalax galili
AAGGCCAAAAATATCAAAAGTATTTGGGAGCTTGTATCTAATCCTTAAAAGATTTTAGGGTTACCTCTTCAGAGGGGGGAACATTGGAGGGGAAGGAATGGGCATGGATTTGATCAAAACACCTTATATACATGTATAAAAATTCTCAAAGTTTTTGTAAAAATTTTTGAAAAAAATGAGCTCATCTCTGGAATACCATAATTCATATTTCAAGGAAGAAAATAATTCTTATTTCATGGATATTAAAGGACTAATATTTAAAACAAGCTCTATTTGTTATTTTTTATTTTATGTGTATGAGTGTATTGCCTGCATATATGTAAGTGCACCTATATCGTGCAATGCTGGAGGAGGTCAGAAGAGGATATCAGATCCCCCGGAACTGGAGTTACAGACAGTTGTTAGCCACCATGTAGGTACTGGGAATCAAACTTGGGTCCTCTACAAGGGCAGTCAGTGCTCTTAACTGCCGAGCCATCTCTCCGGCCCTAAAAGCACTTATATTTGAGCATACAAGTACCATAACCTTGGTATTTTGAAAATAGAAACTTTTCTGATAAATTGATCTTTACAATAGATATTTATCATCACCACCAGAAGAATCAATATATAGAGAGTACATGCAATTGAGAAGGGGGTAGTAAGAGCAGTGTAGATAGGGGAGGGGATCTAAATATGGTCAAAATATATTCTATGAAATTCACAAAACTTCAATTAAATTTTTTAACTTATTAAAAGGATAACTAAATGCAATGTGTTTCTTTGTTTGTTTAAGACTTAAAAACCAGAAACCAATGAACAATTCACAATTCAGGGTCTATTTGCACTTCTACAGGGAATAAAATTTCTCTAGAATATTGTCATTGAACTACATACAGTCTTAAAACCTAAAGAAAATGCTGGCTAAGGACATATCAATAAGAAAAACTGCTGGAAGCTTAAAAGCATAAAGACATTTTTATTTACAAAAGTTTAGTCAAATAGAACATGCTTTTGAAACGCAGTAAAGAGCCTGAACAACAGACAGATACCATACCATTTGATTCAACTAATTTGCCTTTATAGCTTCTATTTCAGACTTTCCCTGTGTTGTCTTAAACTGTGACACTTTAAGGCAAAATATGTAGGCTATGCATTGATTTTTAAGTAGTAAATTAATTTTTATGTTTTTCCTTCAAACATAACTATTAATTTTAGAAGGGAAGTAAATAACTAGTGGTTACTCATATTAGAAGTAGTTAATGCCCATTACCTTATGAGAAAGAAGCTTCCCATCCCCTAAGGGTTTTCCAGTTGATGTTTCAAACAGGTAGATTACTTGAAAAAAAAAGAAAAGAAAGAAAGAGAAAGAGTTAGTTAATGTGCTATGTTAGAATCCTTATTGGTAGATTTCAGTGGAGCTATCATAATCCTTATGTAAAATTAACTTCATGGACTACAAGGCCTCCAACAGCCTAGAAGAGCAGCTACCTAGCTTCCTTATTAGTAACGGGATCACATTTCTTTTTCTTTTTCTTTTTGGGGGTTGTATTTTTGAGACAGAATCACCCTGTAGCCCTAGCTGGCCTCGAACTCACTATGTAGACCAGGCTGGCCTTGAACTCACAGAGATCCGCCTGCCTCTGCCTCCCAAGTGCTGGGACTAAAAGCGTGTGCCACCATGCCTGGCTGTGATCACATTTCTTATGAAAACAGTAGAACTAAATTTTCTTCATAACATCTACTTCCTGATTAAAACTGTTACTAATGGTACAGCATTAATGATCCACAGGCTCACTGATGGCACATCCAATATGGGTGTGATATTAAATTCCAATATCTCTGATTTAGACCAGTATAGCATCATAGACGAGTCATATTCACAAAAGGAAATACATACTGAGTGCCCACTATGATGCTAGGCAATGTGCTATGTGCTGATTCTATTATATACTAGTATGGTAAAATAATTTGTCCTGGGTTCTTGACTGGGAACTTCAAAAACCTTTAAAACTGGGGCAAGAGAGATGGCTCAACAGTTAAGAACACTAAGGGCAAGGGTCTGGGGTTTGGTACCCAGCACCCACATGGTGACTCACAACCATAACTCCAATTCCAGGGGACCTGATGTCCTCTTCTGGACATTGCAAACATGAGTGCACTTACATGCAAATGAAACAGTCATAAGTGTAAAACAAAATAAAATTTCATTTTGTTAAACTCGTCATTTCTGAATTTGGGGGGGGTCTTTTTGAGACAGGGTCTCTCTGTAGCCCCAACTTGCCTAAACTCGCTATGTAGACCAGGCTGACCTTGAACTCAGACATCCACCTGCCTCTGCCTCCAAAGTGCTAGGATTAAAGCAGTGCACCACCACACCCGGCTTAAAATTTCATCAAAAAAAATTTATTATTTTTATTTTGTATGTATGAGTCTGCCTGCATGTATATAAGTGCACCTAGGTCATGCAATTCCACTGAGGTCAGAAGAAGGCATTGGATTCCCCTGGAATTGGAGTTATAGATGGTTGTTAGCTGCCATGTGGGTGCTGGGAACTGAACCTGGATCTTCTGCAAGAGCAGCCAGTGCTCTTAACCAGCCCCAAAATTCATTTTTAAATCCTTAACATTTCCAGAATGATAGGAGCTTCTTTGCTATGCTAACAAGGATAATAGATTCTTCATGAATACTTTTTTTTTTTTTTAACTACAGGATAAGGGCTCACAACCAGAAAACCCAAGCAGTGATTTGTAGGATGGAACTTTCAGATATCTGACCTCAGAAGATGAGAAGGAGACTGGGGATTGAGTTCAATTGAGGGGCCAATGATTTAATTAATCATGCAACTTAATAAACCCCACTAAAAACGATGGACACAGAAATTCCTGGGAGCTCCCTGGCTGTTGATCACATTGATACAATGGGAGGCTGACATATCTAGAAAGGTAAAGTGCAGCCTCTCTGAGTTCTGTCAATCATTTGAGCAAGCTGTAAGTGTGAGTGGGTCACAAGAACCCCTGAATTTATAGTCAGTCAGAAAAGCAAGAGGCTGGCATGCAAAGTGATGGCAATCTAATGGAAGACTACCCTCAATTTTTGGACTGTACTAATTCTGAAGTCAGAATTAGCATTAGAACTGAACTGCAGTATATCCAGTTTGGGAGGAAATGGATTGTCAATACTTGAGATTCTCTATAAATCATTAATATGTTATTGCAAATTGATGGCCTTGTAAAATTTTCAACTCAAAGTTCCAAAATATCAGGTGGCTTGCCTCAGAACTAAGGAGAGGTCATAAAGAACCTATATTTTCTATGAACACTTGCTTTGGGAACTCAACTAGATCCTAGTCTGAGAATTTCCCCAAGGAAAATTCTTGGGAAGGGTTTTAGAACTGTCCTCTCCATATTTCTAGTTAATTTAGGGAAAAAAAGATACATGCTATTATGGTTTAGATTCTAAGTGTCTCCCAAGAGCCACATATTAAAGGTTTGGTTGCCAGCCTGTGGTGCTTATTAGGAGGTGTTGGAATCTAAGAAAGGAAGTCACATCTTTGGGGGGGGGGTGTGCCTTTGAAGGAGATGGTGGGATCTTAGCCCCTTCCTCTTTCTCTTCTTCTCAGACACCGTGAAGCAAGCGAGCAACTTTGCTGTTTACTACCATGTTCTACCACACGTTCCCTGCCATGATGTTCTGACTTGCCACAGGCCCAAAGCAACAGTGCCAAGTGACCATGAACTGAAATTTCTGACACTGTGAGCCCAAATAAACATTTTTTCTTTTCAGCTAACTATCTCAGGTATAAAAAGCTAATACATGTACAAGTTACAGTTTATAAATTATTTACTTTCTATCAGATGATTACTGAAGCATTACTTCATAAGTAGTTTTCTTTTTGAGGAATGTTAGCAATGATTTCTTTTCCTAAATACCAATTAGGATAATTGGCCCCTGTGATGAAATGCATAGATACTGCAAGATTAAATATTTTCCTGAGATAATCAAGAGTTGGTTTTAAGTCAGAACATTTTCTAGGGCGAGCAGATCTGTGAAAAGGTATCTCAATGTTTTGCAATTCAAAACCACTATAACTAGCACTTGGGGGGTGGAGGCAAGTGCCTGGTCTACATAGTGAGTTCCAGGTCAGACAGAGATGCATAACGAAACAAAACAAAACCATTTTTATCATGTCACATCTGTTAGAATGGCTATTACAAAAGCTAAAATAAGAAAAAAGTGTCAGTGAGGATGTAGAGAAATTGGAAATGGAATTCTTACACACTGTTCACTATTAGAGTGCAAAATGGTGTTCTGCTATAGAAAAGAGTTAATAGAGCAGCCTCAAAGGATTACAAATAGAACTCCATGTGATCCAGTAATTCCACTTCTGGGTGTTCACATAAAAGAACCGATTTCAGTAGCTCAAAGAACTATAAGTATTCTCACATTCACTGCATCATTATTCACAACAGCCATGAAGTTATCACAATAAAATTAAAATCATAAATGGGGCTGGAAGTATACTCAATGGTAGAGTATTTGCCTAGCATGGGTGGACTTCTAGTTAAATCCCCAGCTCTGCAAGAAACAAACAAACAAACTTTCAATCTTAAAAAACAAAAAACAAAAAAACAAAAAACTGCTGGAGGCCATAAAATGTTACCAAAATTGCATATTTTTTAATTTAGAAAAACTACACTGGGCATGGTGGCACATGCCTTTTTAAGTCCCAGCACTCAGGAGGCAGAGGCAGGTGGATCTCTGTGAGTTCAAGGCAAGCCTGGTCTATAGAGTAAGTTCTAGGCCATCTGGGGCTACAGGAAGACCCTGTCTCAAAAAGACCAAAATAAATAAATAAATGAATGAATGAATGAATAAATAAATGATGAAACTTGTAATTTTGGGTGTAACAACTCAGTTTCTCTCAAATTATCTGGAAACTCAGAGTAGCCCTTGTGTTCTCAAAATTCCAGTTTCAGAAGTGTCCAGTGTCGATGCAACCGACTCCAACCACCTGTGCATCGTCATCTGCCTGCCCAGCTTTCTCTACCATTACTGCTCTATCAACTATCCTCTTTTGAATACTTTTACCCAGTTCCTTTCCTTCTGTTCATTATGCATATGAAGTGTGTGAAGACTCTAAAGCCATTTTCATTTAATAAAAAACAAAAAAAACCCTCCATCCTAAAATAATACTAATTATTTGCATTTAATCCCAAACTTCCTAATTCCAGCTTTTACAGTTCTTATCCCCTCTTTATGTGCTGTAATTCAACACTCAAATTTACAACATCAATGCAAAAGCTTTTGCCTTTTAAAAAATCATTATTGGCTGGGCGCATAATGATGCATGCCTTTAATCCCAGGACACAGGGGGCAGAGGTGGGTGGATCTCTGTAAGTTCAAGGCCAGCTTTGTCTACATAGTAAGTTCTAGACTGGCCAGGGATGCACAGTGAGACCTTCAAAAAAAAATTACTACTGGATGAAGATTACTTTAGCATTATTTGTAGTTTTTGTTTCATTTTTTTAGACAGGATCACTGTGTAGCCCCAGCTGCCTGGAATTCACTATGTAGACCAGGCTTGCCTTGATGTCATAGAGATCCACTTGCCTCTGCCTCCCAAGTGCTAGGATTAAAGGTGTGCCCCACCACACTTGGCTGTAGTTTTTTGAGAGTTATTAAGAATGGCTTTCTTTTCCTAACTGATAACGGGAGGAATTAGCTCCCATGATGAAATGGGACAGAGATTTCATCAATGATCCATGTGTTACAATATCAAAAGACTATTTTTAGTTACTTAAGAACCTATTTTTATTTAGCCTTCTCCCCCACCCCCTAGCAGCATTGGATGTTCCTGACCTTTTCCCTTTTTTCAAACTCTTGTCATCTACACATAACATGGACTTCCCAGTTTTCTTCTACACTGGGCCATTCTTTATTCTCTTTAGCCAGCTCCTCTAATCTAATCCCTTGCACTAGGGTTTTATTCTTGGTACCTTTCTCTGGGAGACAGACTTGAGCCTAGGGTGATATTGCAACTGTCAGGATCATGTGGTTTCCAGGAATCCAGGCTCTGTAATCTAAAACCCAATATGCTAATGAGGCATCCTACCTGCTATTCTGTGATAGGACGTTAAGTCTGTTATGCTGATAGAATGCTGTTATGCTAATAAGGTATCCTACTTGCTGTACTGTGATAAGATGCTAAACATGATATGCTAATGAGGTATCCTACTTGTTGTGCTGTGATTGGACCACTACCCCTATATAAGCTTGTGCCTTCCTGCAATAAACCAGACCTGTGTCACTGAACCTGGTCTCCTGTGTCTGAATGCGGCTCCGCTGACACAGTCTCCTCACCAGCCCTGGGGTCCGGGTCGGGGCAGAAGCAGCGACGACAGGCGGCAACACAGGGCAAGCAAAAGAGCTGCCTCAGCCCAGGACGAGTGGAGGAGTAGCCTCGCCTGTGAGAACGAAGGAGCGACATCCACGAGAACAGAGGAACAGCCACCACTGGCAGTGACCGCATGGTTCCATTATACATACTTTCCTCAATTACTATCTAAATAATGATAACTCCAAGTTTCTATTCCCATTCCCTACATTCCCTCGCCCTGATATTCTGAAGTAGGTGGCTAGGAAAATTACAGAAGATATGGTGCCCAGGAAGCCTAAACAATGCTTCCTTTCTGCCCTACTTCCTCATTTCTACTCCTATTGTCAACCATGATGGTGGAATCAATAGCTATTAGTTTCTCACTTGAAAGAATTGTTGGGGCGGGGGATTGCTGGACTGTTAGAGTGATTCTCTAAATAATTTCCAAGTTATTCCAGTCTAAGGTTCATTCCAAATGATGACACACCACACAGAGAATTACAAAAACTGAAGACTGAAAAGTGACATAAATAATCAGTCACAAAATGCACAATTTATATAGATTGTAAAAATGCTAAAATATATATAACATGAGATATAATTCTACAAGACCACACTTTTAATACATTCATGATTAGCTTTTAGGAAATCATAGGATGCTGCATTTGAAATCACTGGCTGTATTCACAGGCAAGTAATTACATTTGAAGATTATCAAGCATGCCAAGAAAAAACAAAATACTGTAACAGTATTTTTAAATAAGTCTATAAATAAAAATTGGAAAATTTAGGCTTCCATTTAAAGTCAGATCTATCTACCAGAGGCTGGACTTGTATTTCAGTGTTCATATGGAACAGAGATTGACAGAAGGAACTAAGAAGTTGGGAGTGGAAAGCATTGCTTCCAAACATATGCAATTGCTCCCTTTCATCCCATATACCCAAATCTTTTGTCTCACACTACCACCCACTTTAATAGCAAAACACATCTGTGAAGGGTAGGTAAGAAGAAGGAAGGCAAAAGCTGTAAGTCTAGTACCTAACCACTAAAAGATGTATTCAAATCCATCCCACATGTATTACTTGAGTATGTACTTTTACAATAGAGTGCTGTGCTAGTCACAAGGATCTTCTTACAAAGGAGCTCCCAAGTTAAGAAAAAAACACTGACACCACATGTAGATAGCCCCCTTCTGCAGGATAAAGATGCTACATACTTCAGTTGTGTTTTCTGTTGCTTGCATAGACCTCAACTTAGCCAAGAGGGAAAAATTTTCCTTGTCATTTTATGTAGGTTCTACAATCATTTTATTTTAGTCTTACTGATAAAGCTTCATAGTTCTTTCTAGCTCTAACATTCTGTGAATTACTAAAGGATTAAACAATGAAATGTTTCATATGTGGATTACAGAAAAATTTAGAAAAAGATAGTTATCTAGAAGTACACATGCTTTATTAGAGCTACTATCTAAACTAGTTGGTGTTCAGTAAGAAAAGTAAGCAATTTATAATGATCATGGAGATTTTACAATTTAAGTTTACTAGGAAAAAATCTTTCTTCAAAAATTATTATTATTAGCAATTATACGGTCATCTTAGTTTTGTCTGTTATCTAGCTACTATTTATTTCATTACCTTTTTTCCTCATTTTTAGCCAGAAAAGAAGTCTTAAAACAAAGAAAAAAAATCCACTTGGGCCTGGCATGGCAGTGCATGCCTTTAATCGCAGCACTTAGGAGGCAGAGGTGGATCTCTGTGAGATGGCCTGGTCTACATAGCGAGTTCCAGACCAGTTGGGGTACAGGGAGACCTTGTCTCAAACAAAACAAACAACAGCAATAAAAGTCAACTAAAAAGCCCCACCCTCTCTTGGAGATGTCCTAAGGCTTGAAGAACTACCCTAACTCTATCTAGAATTTTCCTAGCAGTATGAGAGTGACACTGGCTGAAAGCACTGAAAATCAAAAGGTAAGGCAGTGTTCTAGCTCCTGAATTGGGTCTTCCATGTCATGAGCTCAACACTCAAGTCAGATTTGTTTTAGTAATCTGCCACAGCAATGTACAATGTTTCACAATATATACAGAAAGAGATCATTTAGTATTTTTAAAGTAGGTTTTAAGGCTCAGTCAAGTCTTCTCGTTTACTTCTAACCCCACTGGTTCCTTCCCTTTCACTCTTCTCTAAATATAAAGCATTCAATCTTTGGTCCTCTTCTCTATCTACACTTACTTTCTATTAGTCCAAATCTTTCTTGAGGCCTGGACTTGTTTACTCTCCACCTCTGGCTGGATGTCTAAGAAGCATTTCAGCATATAGTGGCAAAATAGAACTCTTGATTTGCAGGCCTACTCCAAACTTCCCCCATCTCTGTCCTCCATTTCACTTGCCGATAAAAATCTAGGGTAATTGCCTTGTCTCCCTTGTTTCCCACATGTCTACATCCTTACCATGGCTAAGTCTTTACATGATCTGGTTCTTGCCTCTCTCTCAGCCTTCCTCTCCTATTGCCTGGTTCATGTTGACTCTTCAGTGTGCCAATCACTCCCACTTCAGAATCTTTCCACTTCTTTGTTAAGAGTCCCTTGCATTGCCTCCAGAACTCTTCATTCCTGCCCTCTGCACTAGTCTCTTCAGAGCATGTATCATTAGCCAATAGTTAATTACATATTTGTTCATTATCTTTACTAGATTGCCTACCTTGTTCACTGTTGTAACTATAGCTTCTAGAAAAGTACATGGTATACAATTAGCACTCAATAATATCTGCTTGATAAATACATCTGTGGTATAGCATTGTCCTAAATCAAATGGTTTCACTGTACAAGGCATTCTAAAACACTGAGCATACTTATTTTTATTTATACATACTAATAAGGCCTAGATTTTTAAATAGAAAATTTAAATTATTCACACCTTTATTTTACTTCATTAACTTAAAATATTAGCTTATATGTATATATATATATAGGTGAACAAAATAAATGTCACAATGAAGAACAGTATTTATCATATTACCAAATGAATAGGAAAGGTATTTTAAAAGTTTAAAACCTTAAAAATTAACACATATTTTAGGATCGCAATCTTTGAAATCAAATTTTCTGATGAACATAAAGATTTATTTACCACTGCTCTTGCATATCAGACATGTATTTATTCTATCAGTATGACAGTTTTAGTTCTTATCTCCTGTTTAGAATAAATTAGGAAATCATAATTCCACCATATGGTAATGTATTAATAGATGAGGAAAGGAAAGTTTATGAAATTTTTATAGCATTACAAACTTCTTGAAAATTTGACATGAAAAAAAATCACAAAATATACTTACTTTTCTCATCAGCTTTGTCTTTTATTGCTACAGTATCATTACTCAGAGACACAGTCTGTGCATTCAGAATATCTGTTCTCATTCCAGGAAACTTGGGAGAAGAAATGAAGCGCCCCTCATAAGAATGCAGATAGATGCCACCACCATCTACCAGAAGAAAATGTCTAAAGAGAAAGGATCAAAGTACTTTCTAAACAGGAAGATGCTACATTTTCATTTCTTTTTTTTTAACTCAGCAAAATTATTGTTTTATTTATTATTATCATTATTATGTTATTATTGATGTATATAATAATAATGTTATTATCATTGTTATCATTACTTTGAGAGAGGGTCTCATATAGCCAAGGCTGGTCTCAAATTCCCTATGTCATGAAGATAATGTTCAATTTCTGATCTTGCTGCTTCTGCTCATCAGGTGTTGGTATTACAAGTGTGTGCCACCATACCTACTTTATGTGGTACTAGAGATGGACTCCAAAACTGTATGCAAGTAGCAAGCACTCCACCAACTGAGCTATATGTTCAGCATTATTATTATTATTATTATTATTATTATTATTATTATTATTATTATACAAGATGTCACTCTATAGCCCAAGCTAGCTTGGAACTCACTATATTGTTCAGATTTGCCTCAGACTCAAGACAATTTTCCTACCTCAGTCTCTCAAGTGCTGAAATTACAGATGTGAGCCACCATGCCTGGCTCTAAGTCCCGATGTTTCAACCCCATGTAGAATCGCGCAATAATTTAACAAGATGTTTATGAGGAAAACTTGAGCATGTTAACTAACTCAATAGTAGCAACTAAAAACAAAAGTTACTATTGATCTTAAATATTTATGAAATTTTAATTGCATCAGGATAACATTTTGAAGAGAATGAATAAGAACGTAAATAGCTATGCTAGGGTGACCAAATTTTAAGTATTTTTTTTTAATTAAAATGTTTACAGTTACATAAAAAAAAAAAACTAGAGGACTCCAAAATCTTAGGAAATAGCAAGAGCTGATAAATTAAGGCCTTGGGGAGACAGCTGTTGGTATAGTGCTTGTAGTGCAAGCACGAGGACCTAAGTTCAGATCCCCAGCACATAATATGCAGGACACAGTAGTGTACTCCTTGCAGTCCCAAAGCTGGGGAGGCCAAGATCCCTAGAGTTCACTGGGCGGCCAATCTACCCAAATCCATGACCTCCAGATTCAGTAAGTGTCTCAAAACACAAGGTGAAGAACGACAGAGGATGATACCTAGCATTGGCCTCTGGCCACTGTATACACATACACCATGCACACAAATGCACACACACACGAATGCATACACACAAATATACCACACACAAAGTGGGGAGACACCCAATGCTCATCTCTGGCCTACATGTGTATATGTACCCCATTCACATGAGCACACATATACCACAAACACACACACACACACACACACGCACACACACACAAATGCTACCATGATCAGCATTGAAAGAATTTTCTATTGTAAACAAGATAGCAGCTTTTAAACTTCTTGTGAGTAAATACTTTGTTTCAATGGTTAAACATCTCTGATTATATAAACAAGACCAGTGGTAGGCAGTAACTAAAATAAGTTTTATCTAATTATTTATGTCATTAACAAATGCTTAAATTACAAACAAAAAATACATACATATAAATTTATTCAGAACTATTAGAATGAAAAGCATTTCAGAGATAGCATTTTTAAAATAGCTTGCCCCTTATCTTTTATGTGGTAAAAATGACTTACCTTAAAAAATAATTATATAACTATAAATAAAACTATAAGTAAATCATATATTTCTACTTCACTAAACAGATGATAGTTTGACATAACATTCTTATTTTTTAATATTTTATTTATTATTTTTATTATATGTATATGAGTGCATGTGTGTTAAGTGCACACATGTCATGCAATGCCCAAGAAGGTCAGAAGAGAGTGACTGATCCCCTGGAACTGGAGTTATGGACAGTTGTTAGCTGCCATGTGGGTGCTGGGAACCGAACCTGGATCCTCTGCAAGAGCAGTCAGTGCTCTTAAGAGCTGAGCTATCTCTCCAGCCCCCAACATAGTATTTTTCTTGATCACTCAAGATCACCAGTATAATGATCACGTTCTTCAGTAACTAAATGATAGTTTGGATCTTCATAAGACTCTGCTGGAGCTCAGAATAATGACAGAACCCAGCTGCTGTTCTGTTCTGTTCTTTCCCACCTCCTTGTCAACAGTCACTTTTCTTCCTGTAACTGTGCCAGCCTCAAACAGGTCACCAGCATCATTCCTGTTCTGGTTTGCTATTTATAAAAGTTATGGGCTAGAAAACCTGACAATAAACACTATTAAGTACTGCTTAGGTGACAAAGAGATAAGGAATAAAGTGCAGATAAGGATTTAGTGTAAAAATTTTATGTATAGCTCCTTTAGGTAATTGGCAATTAAATTTGCATACTATGTAAAGTTTTATTGGGTAGCTTTTATATACTTCATTTTAGCTAAAAGGCTAAAAAGCAAATGTAGAAGCTTTTGCTTTTTGTTTTTTTTAATGTGTATGCCACATGAGTGTGGGTACTCATGGAGGCCCGAAGAGGGAGTCAGATTCCCTGGAGTTGGAGTTATAAGCAGTTGTGAGCACCTACCATGGGTGCTGGGGACTGAACTTGGGTCCTCTGGAAGAGCAGCAAGTACTCTTAAATGCTGAGCCAGCCCCTGGTGTAATTTAATCTCTGATTACTAGGGGATCATTGTACTTAATAAGCTGAATGACAGTTTTCATTTTAAACAAGTGAGGGACCCTGGAGTAAAAGTCCTAATTTGTTCATGTTAATGGACCAGAATCTCTTAGTCCTATGAATACAGAAGGACTTGACAGAGAATATTACTTTTCAAACGTCAAGTCATACCCCAGAAGTAGCTCATGAAATCAATAGATTCCATCCAATACTGAAAAGCAAAAATAGAGCTAGGGCTATTCCTCAGTCTCTAAGTGTATGCTCATTACTAATTGATCTAAGAGTATTTTTCTGTTTTTAAATCTTAAACATATAAAAGAAACACATTGAGCCAAACAACTATTAACCCATCTGTGAGATGTTTAAATAGTGCTTTATTGCTCCATACAGTATCTTAACCATGAATCCAACAGTTAAAATATTACAAGCAAATTACCTTTCTGCCTGCAGAATTAAACTAACAGTTCCTTCTTTGAGATCAAATATAAGTGGTGTATTCCAGTTCTTCGTACTAAAAGGCAAGTAAAATAAATGTTATTAACATGTAAAAAATAAATTTTAATACATAGGTGGGTACTCATCTTAAATAGTAACTTTTTAAAATTATTTAATAACCACATGATTAGAAGAAGCATTTCCTTACAGCATTAACATATTCAATAACAACTGCCAGAGCAAAGATGCATCTCTTTCAAAATTGGCTATAAATATTTAGGGTCACAGCTGAATTAATACAGTTATACAATATTGAACTCAGTATAAACCCTGTAAGACATAAAATTGAATGAGATTTTAAACTTTAAAAAAGCTCTCCATTTCAAGCTGGGAGTGGTGATGCACACCTTTAGTCCCAGCACTCAGGAGGCAGAGGCAGGCCGATCTCTGTAAGTTCAAGGCCAGCCTGGTCTACATAGTGAGTTCCAGGCCAGCTGGGACTACAGGGAGACAGTCTCAAAAAGGAAAAAATAAAAAATAAAAGAGCTCTCCATTTCATTTTAAAATATACTGTTTCATACAGAATAACTCAATTTTAATGTTAATACTTAGATACTTGCACATGCTCTCTAATCTCTGTGTATCTGATTATTGCTAATCATAGTCGGTTGTTTTGAGATCCACCTAAGCATGGATATAAAATCATCAGGTAGATCTCAATGGTGTTTCACCTCTACTAATTAACATGGAAATTTTTATGCTTCTTCCTCAAATATAACTCATTTTTTTATTTGTTGATTTTTTGTATTTCATGCAGAACATCCCAAACAATCTTATTCATCTATATATCCACATCCCAAAAGGCACCCTCCCTAGACCCTCCCCCACCACTGAAGCCCAAATACTCTATAGTTCCTGTTACTATCCACTGTGTTATCGGCGCCCCCAGCCATTCTCCAGTGCTTGTCCATCCACTGAATCTAGTCAGCCTATCTAGAGTTCCTTGCTTTAGGAAAATCAGCTCTTCCTCATCTAGCACCGATCAGTTGCCAATATTCCTTGAGATAAGATTGGGGTCTGCTGTTCATTTTCCCAGTTCTATGCTGGGTTACTGTCTGGGAGACTCTTGGGCCACCCTGGCCAACAACTCAAAGGAAAGTATCATCTGTCTGGCATTGTTTCTTGTTATGTAGCCTTTAGCTATACATATGGACTCTTAAAAAATTACATTGACCCCTGTAATCTTTGGTTATACTTTCTTTTTGGGTGTTTAAGACGATACAGTTGGCCCAGGTACACCAATTTATTTGTACTCTTAAGGTCATTTGAGGATCTGTTCCTTAGGGGTAACATGGGCTTGGGAGGAGCCCCTGGCTCCTTTCTTTTACCAGTTCCATCTATATGAAGATAATTCAAAGGTCCTGCTTGACCGTGGCTGGCTTCACTTGGAAGCACAGAGGAAATGTTTCCTCTGTGTTGACCCTCCTCTTTGTAGACTGGACACTGGTTTAAGTCCATCTGGTGGGGTCTACATGGCCTCCTTGATCAAGAGGGCAGGTGATGCACCACAGTTACAGGACATTTTGAGATGTTCATAGTCCCCTGGAGCTTAGTTGACCTAGGAGGGCAAGGAGCAAAAACTCTCCTTTATGTCCCTCTAATAAAATTAGTATAGGCCTCAAAGTATGGCTGTTAAACATCCAAGAAGGTTAGTTCCACCAGTCTGGTACTTTTAATTACTGTGTGCCATATACATAAAGCTTGGACAAAAACCAATTGTTGTCAGATAAACCTTACCTAGACATATTTCTTGAACTGGTATGTTTAATTTGTCAGTAGGCTGTTCAATTAATATGGTTCCCCCTGTTTTTTTAAAATTAGCTAGCCATTATTTATCTCTAGCATTGCCTAACCCTTCTACTGTGGTTTCCCCATCTAAAGTGCCCCCATTTTTCCATTTCTTCCTTAATAATACCCTTCTCCTATGGTCCCACCTCTTTTGAGCTCCTTCTTTCCCTTTATCCCCAAGGTTCTTTGTATAACCTTCCCTCCCCGTTCCCCTTAAAATAACCCCATTTTTATCCATAACTCCCTTATTAATGCCTATTTCCTACTGTTCTTCTCTTTCAGGTTCTTTCTTTTCCTTTACCTCCCTGGTTCCTTTGCATTATCCTGGTTCCTGTAGTTAAGTTTGGATACATACTCACTTATCAGGATTTGGTGCTAGGATCCACATATGAGGGAGAACATACACCATTTATTTCTTCTGTGTTACTTCACTTAGTATAACAGTTTCTAGTTCCATCCATTTACCTGCAAATTTCATGATTTCATCTTTCTTTACTGCTGAGTAAAACTCCATCGTATATATATTTTCATTATCCACTTATCAATTGAGGGACACCTAGGTTGCTTACATCTCTTAGCTATTGTGAAAAGAGCAGCAACAAACATGGATGTACAAGTGTCTCTGAAATAAGACGAGTTCTTTGGGTTATATGCCAAGGAGTGGTATAATTGGGTCAAATGGTAGGTTCATTTGTCATTTTTGAGTTCTCCACATTGCTTTCTATAGGGGTTGAACAAATTTGCAATCCCACCAGTAGTGGATGAGTATTCCCCTTTCCCCACATCCTCTCCAACATTTGGTATCACTTGTTTTCTTGATCTTAGCCAGTCTGACTGGGGTAAGATGAAATCTTAAAGTGGTTTTAATTTGCAGTTCCCTAATTACTAATGATGTTGAACATCTTTGAAGATGCTTCTTAGCCATCTTTATTTATTCTTTTGGAACTCTTTGTTCAGCTCCTTAGCCCATCTTTTAATTGGGTTACTTCCTTTCTTGATTCTTTTGTTTGTTTGTTTTTTGAGTTTGTTATATATCCTAGATGTTAAATCTCTGTGAGATGTGCTGCTGTTGAACATTTTCTCCCATTCTGTGGGTTTGCTCTTCACTTCCTTGGTTGCTTCTTTTGATGTACAGAAGCTTCTGAGTTTAATGAGGTCTCATTTGTTGATTCTTGACCTTGTTTCCTGAGCAATTGATGTCTGGTTTAGAAAATCCTTTCCTATACCTGTATCTTGTAGGTTATTGCAGGTGTTTTCTTCTAACAGTTTCAGGTTTCAGGCTTCACATTGAGGTCTTTGATCCATTTGGAGGTGACTTTTGGGCAAGGTGAAATATGGGGGTTTAGTTTCATGCTTCTACAGGTGGAGATCCAGTTTTGCCAGTACCATTTGCTGAACATGCTGTCTTACCTCCAGTGAATGTTTTTGGCCCCTTTGTCAAATATCTGGTGCCTGAAATTCAATGTACTCATATTTGGGTATTCAATTTTGTTCCATTGATCTACGGGTCTATTTTTGTGCTAGTACCATGTTTGACTATAGCTCTGTAAAAAATTTGGTATAGAGCCGGGTGTGGTGGCGCACGCCTGTAGTCCCAGCACTTGGGAGGCAGAGGCAGGAGGATCTCTGTGAGTTCAAGGGCAGCCTGGTCTACAGAGTGAGTTCCAGGACAGCTCAGGCTACAGGGAGGCCCTTTCCCAAAAAAACCAAAAAAAAAAAAAAAAAAATCTGGTATAGTAATCCCCCAGCGTTGGTCTTAGTGCTCAGGGTTGCTTTAGCTATCCAAGGTCTTTTCTGCTTCCATGAGACACTAAGGATGGTTTTTTCCCAGATCTGTGAAGAATGCCATGGGGAATTTAATTGGCATTGCATCAAATCTATAAATGGCTTTTGGTAAGATGGTCATTTTCACAATATTAATTCTTCCAGTCCATGAGCATGAGAGTTCCTTCCATCTTCTGATGTCTTAATCTTTCTTTAAAGACTTAAACTTTCCACTGTAGAGGTCTTTAATGCCTTTGGTCAGATGTATTCCAAGATTTTATTTTTTTCTTGTAGTTACTGTGAAAGGGATTGTTTCTATGTACTCTTTCTCTGATTGCTTGTTATTGGTATATAGAAAGGCTATAGACTTTTGTAGGATAATTTTGTAACCTGTGACTTTACTGAAAGTGTTAATGATTTCTAGGAGTTTTATAGTGGAATTTTTGGCATCTCTTAGATATAATAACATATCATCTGCAAAAAGGATAATTTGGTCTCTTTTCCAATTACTATGCCTTTAATTTCCTTCTCTTGTCTTATTGCTCTTGCAAGAGTTTCAATCATGATTTAAAAAGGAGTGGAGACAGTGGACAGCGTTGCCTGGGTCCTGATTTTAATGGGAATGCTTCCAGTTTTTCTCCATTTAGAATGATGTTGTATGTGGGTTTGTTATATATGGCTTTAATTATGTTGAGGTATGTTTCCTCCAGTCCATTCCCTCTAGGACTTTGAACATAAATGCATGGTGAATTTTGTTAAAGGCCTTCTCTGCATGTATTGAGATGACCATGTAGTTCTTGTCTTTGAGTCCATTTATATAATTTATGACGTTTATTGACTTATATATATTGAACCATCCCTGCATCTCTGGCATAAAGTCAACTTGATCATGGTGGATGGTCTTTTTGATGTGTTTCTGTATGAGGTTTACAAGTATTTTGTTGAGAATTTTTGCATCTATGTTCATTAAGGATATAGGTCTATAGTTTTCTTTTTTGGTTGTATCTTTACCTGACTGGTATTAGAGTGATGCTGGCTCCATAGAATTTGAAAGTTCTCCCTCCATTTCTATCTTTTTGAATAAATTAAATAGAATTGGATATAGATCTTTGTCTGGTAGAATTCTGCTGTAAATCCATCTGGTCCTGGGCTTTCTTTAGCCAGGAGGTTTTGTATTACTGTTTCAATTTCCTTATGTCTTATAGGTCTGTTTAAGCTGTTGATCCCTTCTTGTTTTAGTTTTGGTGATTCCCAAGCTTTTAGATACCCATGCATTTCTTTTAGGGTTTCAAATTCAGTAGCGCATAGGTTTCTAAAGTATTCTCTTATAATGTTCTGGATCTTCTTGGTGTTTGTTGTGATGTTTCCCCTTTCATCTCTGATTTTGTTGATTTGGAGGTTCTCTTTCTTTCTTTTGGTTAACTGGGCTAGCAGTCTATCAATCTTGTTTATCTTTTCAAAGAACCAGCTCTTGGATTCGCTAATTCTTTGTATTCTTTGTTTCTATTTCATTAATTTCTGCTCTGATTTGGGTTATTTCTTCAGTTCTGCTGGGTTTGAGCTTCATTTGCTGTTGTTTTTCAAGTGTCTTGAGTTGCAATGTTAAATCATTTATTTGGGTTCTTCCTGATTTTTTAATGTAGGCATTTAGAGGTATAAACTTTCCTCTAAGGACTGCTTTCAACGTATCCCAGAGGTTTTGTTGTGTTGTATTGTCCTTTTCATTTAGTTCCAGGAATACTTTTCTTTCTTAATTTCTCCTTTGACCCATTCATCATTCAGGAGTGTGTTGTTTAATCTCCATGTGTTCATGTGGTTACTAAGGTTTCTTCCAGTGTTGATTTTAAGCTTTATTGCATTGTGGTCTGATAGAA
>NW_008330362.1:825595-826145 GCF_000622305.1 Nannospalax galili
ATAATGTGGCCCTCTTTACCTCTTCTGATTACTTTTAGTTTAAAGACTATTTTGTCAGATATCAGAATTGCAATGCCTGCTTTTTTCTTAGTACCATTTGTTTGGTATATATCTTTTTCCATCCTTTCACCTTAACGTAGTGCCTGTCCTTGAAAGTGAGATGAGTTTTTTGCAGACAACAAAAAGATGGGTTTTGTTTCTTAATCCATTCAACTCATCTGTGTGTTTTGACTGGGGGCTTCAATCCATTGATATTTAAATTTATTAATGAAAGATGTGTATTGATTCTTGCATTTTATTTCTGTTCACATTTTTGGTGTAACTGTGCATTTCCATAGATATACCTTCATTAAGATTCTTTCCGTAACTCCTTGGATATAGTCATTCCTTTCTTCAGCTGTTTGTATTGCTTCAAGAAGTCTCTGAAGGGCTCGTTTTGTGGACATGAATTCTTTCAGCCTGTTTATGTCATGGAAGATTTTTCAGCCTGTTTATGTCATGGAAGATTTTTCTTTCCCCTTCGACTATAATAGACATTTTGGCTGGGTAA
>NW_008330362.1:826518-831458 GCF_000622305.1 Nannospalax galili
CCTTTTCATGGTGTTACACATTTCCTGCATATTCCATTCTTGTGTTTTCTTAAATTTTTCATAACCCTTGCTTGAATGGTCTAATTCACCCACTTTATCTTCCAGTCTTGATAGTCTGTTTTCCATTTCATTCATCCTATTGGTGAGGCTTTCTCCTGTTGTTTCTAATTGGCTTACTGAGTGTTTCACTTCCTTCTTCATTTCAGTCTGAGCATTCTTCAATATTTCTAACTCTTCTGAATTCATTCAGAAGTTTACCACTATCTTATTTCAGTTGATTTCTTTGTGTGTTCTTTAAATTCACTGAATTCTTTTATCATGTTTATAATTGTTCTTTTGAGTTCCATGTCCTGTGTTATCTCTAGGGGGGTTCTCATCGTACTCCTCTACAGGACTGATGGTACTTGGTGGGGATACATTATTTTGATTTTTCATGTTATTATTTTTTCTCTGTGACTCTGACATGTGGATTTCTTTTGTAGATTCTGGTTCTTGTGTGAGACTCAAGCCTTCCTTTGTTGAGTTTAGGTCCGCTTCTTTTTGTAACCTTTATGTGCCTTTGTGGTTTCCTTGTTGGACATGAAAAGCTGGCTGGTCTAGGCTTCAGGTTCTCTCTTTTGATTTTATATTGGAGTGACCAAATTAATTTTGTCTTGCTGCTCAGTAATTCCCACAGAGGCCCAAGTTGGATGAGGATCAGATGCTCTCAGGCTTTCTCCTAAGTTCTGGATCCCTCCAGGAAAGATGCTGGCCTGAGGAATTTGAGGGCTGGGCTGGGCTGGCCTGGGAGCAGGGCCCAGGAAAGATGCTGGCCACAGGGATGCAAAGGGAAGTGGGGACAAGAAGAGGCCCAGGGCTCCTGGGGACTACAGGGAGGAATTGGGTTGGTTTGGACTCAAAGGATCAGGAAGCAGTGAAGATTCTGGACTAAGAGGTCAGTCCACGGGTCTGGGGTGTCATGACAAGAGACAGGCCAGTGCCCCTGCTATAAGAAGAGAAGGGGTGAGGGTGAATGAGGCCGGCAGAGTCAATGCACAGTGGGCACAGCAGCCAAACTTACCCAGGCAAGCTGCTGGCTCCAGGAAGCTGTGAGGCTGGGCTGCCCAGAGATGCAAAGGGAGGTGGGGACTAGAGGGAGGAATTGGCTTGGTATGAGTGCAAGGGATCAGGAAGCAGTGGAGAGTTTGGGCCAAGAGGTCAGTCCAGAGGTCTGGGGTGCCAAGACAGGAAATGTGCCAGACCACCTGCTAAGAGGAGAGATGGGGTGGGGGAGCGGGATGGTGAATGAGACTGGGGGAGTCAAGGCACAGTGGTCACAATGAAACTTACCCAGGCAAGTTGCTGGCTCCAGTTAAATAGTAACTTTAATTTCACAAATAATCATATATGTATATGGGAATATATATTATATATAATATATATTTCTATGAAAGAACTTGGCACACTATTCTAAAATCACTCATTCACATGTCTATATCCTCAGTTCAAAAACAGAGAACCTGCCAGGCATGGTAGCGCATGCTTTTAATCCCAGCAAAGGCAGGTGGATCGCTGTGGGATCCAGGCCAGCCTAGTCTACATAGTGAGTTCCAGGCCATCTGAGGCTACAGAGAGACCCTGTCTCCAAAAACCAAAATATTTTTTTAAAAATTAAAAATTAAATTTAAGTTAATGGCTGAGATTGTGTAGCACAGCAACTAGCACAGAGCAGGCATTCAATAAGTGTCCACTGGAGATATTATAATAGGTTGATTTAAGAATCTTAAGAATCCAAGCCAGGTGTGGTGGTGCATGCCTTTAATCCCAGCACTTGGGAGGCAGGGGCAGGTGGATCTTTGTGAGTTCAAGGCCAGCCTGGTCTACATAGAGAGTTCCAAGCCAGCTGGGGCTATAGGGAGACCTTGACTCAAAAAGACAAAAAAGAAAAAAAAAAAAAGAATCCTAACAATCCTTGTTCTGCTGTGCATTATCTCTGAGTGTGGACACACCATCTAACATCATTTCTCATGTGAAACTCAGTATTAGTAATGGCATATTGGAGAGAGGCTTTTGAAGACAGGTGTGGATTCCAAATGTGGCTGTATTATCTCCCAGCCACATGACTCACCAGCTTAGCTTCTGTGACATCAGTTCCTCATTGAGGATGATAATGAACTGTTTAAGTGTCTGGCAAACTTCCTGCTGCATATCAGTCACTGAACCAGTGAACCATAACAATAACATGCATGATGAGCATGATTATTTTTCCTATAATAATCTCTCAGTGTTTTTGTTGGATTGAAATAAAATTATTCCATAAAGTATTCTATAAGTGGTAATTATATAAATGTAAGCTGTGACCATGCTTATTGAATAAAGTGATGAGTAAAGAAATAATTCCTTTTTTTTTTGAGACAGGGTCTCCCTGTAGCCCCAGCTGGCCTGGAACTCACTATGGAGACCAGGCTGGCCTCGAACTCACAGAGACCCACCTGCCCCTGCCTCCCAAGTGCTGGGATTAAAGGTGTGCACCACCACTCCCAGCTATTATTTATAATTTTATGTGTATGAGTGTATTGCTTGCATGTAAGTGCATTCATGTCGTACAATGCTGATGGAAGTCCAAAGAGGGCATCAGATCCCCTGGAGCTGGAATTATAGATGGTTATTAGCTACCATGTAGGTTTTGGGAATTGAACCTAGGGTTCTCTTCAAGAGCAGCCAGTGCTCTTAACTGCTGAGCCATCTCTCATGTCTAGTCCTCTTATCTTTATAAGATATGATTCAAAGACTGGGGTAAGAGCCAGACATGGTGGCTCATGTCATTAACTCTAGCACTCAGCAGGCAGAGGCAGAAAGGTCATTATGAGCTCAAGGCCAGCCTGGGATATACAGTGAGTTCTAGGCCAACTTGGATGACAGAGTGAGACCTTGTCTCAACCAAAACCAAAACCAAACTGAGGTGAGTGAAGAAAGCATCTATAAGCAGGAAAAAAACAATCTCTCTTTAAGTAATTGAAATTGATTCACAGTTCAAAATGTTTTATTATTCTTATAAATTATCCTCAGTAACTTTCATAGGACCTATTTTTTCAGACAACAGTCTCATATGTAGACTAGACAGGACTTGAACTAGCTATATAGCTAAGGATGATCTGGAACTCCTAATCCTTCTACCTCTACCTCCCAAGTGCTAGGGTACCATGTGTGTGTGTGTGTGTGTGTGTGTGTGTGTGTGTGTGTGTGTGTGTGTGTGTGTACACGTGTTATGTAATGTGTGTGGGTATATGTGCCTGTGCACACATATCCAGATGCCAGAGGAAGATGTAGAAAGTCTTCTATCACTTTCTACTTATGAACAAGAGGAGGGTGAATCAGAAGTTCATCATTTCAGCTAGGCTAAATTCCTTGTTTCAGGAATTGTTTCAGCCTGCTCTGGCTGGTAAGCCATCCCCTCTTACAACGAATATGCTAGGTCCTTTTCTCATCAGCTGTTCCTAAGCTGTGAACTTTGAAATAAAATTATCCTAAATTCTCTAGAACTGTAAGTAAACATTGTATCACATAAGGTATTTCCAATTATAAATGGTTTATCACCAGGCATGGTGGCACATGCCTTTAATCCTAGCACTTAGGAGGCTGAGGCAGGCAGACCTCTGTGAGATGGAGGCCAGCCTGGTCTACATAGCGAGTTCCAGGCCACCTGGGGCTTCATAGTTAGACACTGTCTTAAAACAAAAATCAGAAGGGGCTGGAGAGATGGCTCAGCGGTTAAGAACACTGGTTGTTCTTGCAGAAGACCCAGGCTCAAATCCCAGTACCCACATGGCAACTAACAACTGTCCGTAGCTCCAGCTCCATGTAACTCCAGTCCCAGGGGATCCGACAGCCTCCTGACCTCCGCGGGCACTGCACAACAGGGGGTACACTTACCTACATGCAGGCAATACACGCATACACATGAAATAAAAATAATAAACTTAAAAAAAAAAGGTTTAAAAAAAATCAGACAAAAAAAGACCCATGTGGGTGCAGGGACTCAAGCCAGGGTCCTCTGCAAGAGCAGTCAATGCTCTTAATTGCTGAGTCATCTCTCCTGTCTGCTCTCCCACCATGAGTATTAACTTTTGAAACACAAACTTTATTAGATCTATTGTCTGTTTTTTTAAGTGACTTGTGATTTTACTGTCTTCATTACAAATCAGCTTAGAACTGGATCACTTGGCCCTTTCTCTTTTTGTATCCTTCCAGTTCAGAATGCTTACACATCTTAATAGCCAGCATTCTCTTAGCTCTGCAGTTGGGTTCCGCATACCCAAGCCTCAACACAATCTTCTTTGAAGTTTTAGCCTTTTTGCAGAAAATAGGCTTAAGTCTGCCTGCCATAGCCACTCTGTTTCCCGTCATAACGCTGCTTTCCCAGGGCACACAGAGAATCCTTGCCCTTCCTGTACTGTGTCATTTTGTAGGGCTGGTACTTGCCACATTTCTTGCAGAAAGTTCAGAGGATTTTAAGAATGTTTGCAGCAGCACTAGCAGCACACTATTAGATCATTTTCATTGCACATAGCTCAGTTTTTTTCTCACTTCCTGGTTTTGGATAAGGTGATAATCAATAAGGTTTTGGGAAAGTTAAAGCTAAACCAAACTATATTAATATGAAAACTTAAAAATAAGTTCTTTATCACTGCAAAAACTCCAGGATTTTAAGAAATGCAAGATACTTACGAGAACACATAACACTGAAGAGATGTTGAAACAACTAAGTGTGCATAGTTCAAAGAGGCTTTAATGACTCTATCACGGAACTCCAGTAAATCCACGGCATCATTAAGAACGTTACGAACCTAAACAAGGAAAAAGGAAGCACCAATAAACATTTTAAAAAAACATATTTTCAATTAGATAAGCTAGCCAGATTTTAATATACACAAAAATTTAATGCACCTTTGACAAGCTAA
>NW_008330362.1:831507-848340 GCF_000622305.1 Nannospalax galili
GTGATATGCTTGGATATAAAAATCAAAGTAAAATACAAATATGAAATATTTCAAATATAAATACAAAATACAAAAATTATCATAGAAATAAATAGAAAAGACCTATAAGGATTTTTGATCTCTAGGGCAAACTGAATGATGTAGCAATGGAATAAAGGGAGAAATGGTCTCATGAAGAGATACAGTTAGAGGGTGACATACAGACGCTGGAAAGATACTGTATGATTCCTACCCAAACAAGGAAGAAGAGCTCTTTTTTGATTAGATTTTACTTTAAAATTTAAGTTCTAAAAATAAGAGATATAATTTCTCTGAAAATCAGAAGTGGAGGAGTTATTGGTTTAAAAGAAACAAAACTGCATAGTAAAGAAGCCAAGCTGCACAGAGGAGGGAAAAAACACCTTTTGGAAAAGTAGAAAGATAATACGTGAGAAGGTTAAGAATCAACTGAAGGAGCTGGAGAGATGGCTTAGCAGTTAAGAGCAGTGACTGCTCTTGCAGAGGATCCAGGTTTGATTTCCAGTTCCCACATGGTGGTTAATAACCATCTGTAGCTCCAGTTCCAGGGGATCTGATGCCCTCTTCTGACCTCCGAGAGCATTGCATGACACAGGTGCACTTACACTCATATGCATAAAACAAAAATAGTAATTAAAAAAAAGAATCAACTGAAAAGGGAAGATCTGAAAAGTTTACTAGGGAAAAGGGTAATCCCACTCTGTGCCTGCTCTCCTGGCTAGGGGGTCTTGAAGCTGCTGTAGTGAGAAGAGCTAGCTTGAACCACTGTCCCCCATTCTCCCTTACATTCAGTCATTGGGGCCCCTTGCTGGCTCATCTAGAATCGACCACCGCCATCATCTTTGTATCCTGACAGCCAGTCCATCTTCATAGGCTTTACACCCTGTTCTCAGGCCTTCAACTAGCCTATCCACTGTTTTTATGTCCTGTCTTTGGAAGCCTGTTGGGTCAGTCCCTCCTGGAGCTAATCTCCTGCCCAACACTTTCACCAGTTCTGAGTTTCTGCAGCTACCACTGCCCACTGTAAGAAGAAGCTTCTCTGAACAAGCTAACAGCAGCACCAAGCTCAATATTTTCCCAGTTTCATGCATTTTTCTGCAGATTTCACTATTTTATTTTTCTTTATGTCTGAATAAAATTCCATTGTGAAAAAAAAAAACTTAGGAAAGTTTATAGCAAACTAGTTTGAAAGGATTTTGATACTTCGCAGTGTTGGTCTTTGTTTTTTTGAGACAGATATTTTGTTGTATTCTAAGTGATTGTAACCCCCTTAATATGTGGTGATATCTTCAGGAAGTTGTTAATTTATGAGGACAGAGCCTTCATGAATGGGACTCGTGTCCTTATAAAAGAGCCTTGTCACTTTCAAGTGGGGACAGGGCAGAAGGTAGCACCTATGAACCAAAAAGTACGTCCTACTTGGACACTAAATTGGCCAGCATCTTCGACTTGGATGTCCCAGCCTCCAAAACTACATGAAAAATATAATTTCTGTTGTTTATGAGCTACCAAGATCATGGTATTTGGTAAAGGCAGCCTGAATAGCTTGAATAGTATGTTACATATCTGTTCCCCAACTAGCATCATGAAATGAGATAGCAAAATTACATGCACATATACTCTTTGCTCCAGCAACCTTAGTTCTAGAGTCCTATCTCAAAGATAAATAAGCAAAACTCTTGAACGAAGGCTGTGCAGGCTGCTTACAACAGCACTATCGGTAAATGCAGAAGACTGGAGTAGCCCAGATGTATGCCAGCAGCTAATGCACCATGGTACATTCATACACAGGCAGGGGGAAAACAAAACAAGGAAGAACCATGACATGCTCTCCAGACTAGAAAGTGACAACACAAAATGGTAGAAGAGTATGTTTAGTATGTTGTCCTCTACCCAAAAAAGGAAGTATATTTATATGTGAATATGCTCATATTTTCTAAAAATAAGAAACACTAAATAGCACTCACTGACATGAGAATAACTTTGGCATACACATAGGACAGTGTGCTGGATGCTTTAGTGTCAACTTGACACACCTGGGTTGAAGGGAGTCTCAATCGGGGAGCTGTCTCTATTGGACTGGCCTGTGGCCATGTCTGAGGGGCATCTTCTAGATGAGTGATGTGGGAGGGCCCAGCCCACTGTGGGTGGTACCACCCCTGGGCAGGTGGGCCTGTGTTGCTAAAAAAGCAGGCTGAGCAGGGGCCAGGGGAGCAAGCCAGTAAGCAGCGTTCCTCCATGGCCTGTGCTCCAGTTCGTTTCCAGGTTCCTGCCCTGAGTTCCTGCCTTCGGCTCCCTGATGTACTGTGACCTGGGAGATGTAAGCTGAATAAACCCTTTCCTCCCCAAGTTGGTACTGGTCAGAGTATTTTGTCACAGCAGTAAAGAACAAACTAGAACAGTTAATGTTTTAGGAAACAAAAATTTTCTTTTATGAGAAAAGAATTGTGAATTTAAAAAATAAAAAATAAAACTCTTGTCACCTAAAATATGATTTAGGAATTTTAGTATAAACCTGATCTATTTTTATCTATAAAAACCAAAACTTGGGGCTGGAGAGATGGCTCTGTGGTTAAGAGTGGTGGCTGCTCTTGAAGAGGGCCTGAGTTCAGTTCTCAGCACCCACATGGTGGCTAATAACTATAACTCCAGTTCCAGGGGCTCTGACGCCCTCTTCTGTCCTCTGCATGACATGGGTGCACTTACATACATCTAGGTGATATACTCATGCACATAAAATAAAATAATTCAAAATTATTTTTTAAAAAAAGCCATTTTGCTAGAAGTAGTGATCAGATCAGGAGCGAAGAACACAGGTTGCAGCTAACTCTGGTCTCTAAACAAACCCTTCCTGTAGCAACAAGGTCTACCTGGTATAATGGCTGTTTTCAACTAAGGCACAACAGATCAAACTAGAATAAAACACCCTCTAGCCATAATACAAAACCGAAGGCTTTATGGCAATCACTCTTACAGTTTCAAAACTATAGTGAAATCTGTTCTGTGCTGAATTTTAAGACATACTCATTATTCTATTCAAAGCATAGTTGCTCTAAATGAATCTTCTGCGATATCTTCAAAAGATTTCTTTGATATTATATTTCATCACAAGGAAATACACAAAAAAAGGCCCAGAATATCTTGCCACACCAGAAAAAAAAAGGAAACCTCTGAAATCACGTCGAAAGACAGAGCAGTTGGCCAAGGATAGTACAATTTAAACTTTGAAGAAAATCATGACCTCAAATGGGTTGAAACACATAAAAAATATTCAAGTTGGGGCTGGAGGGATGGCTAAGTGGTTAAGAGCATGAACAACTCTTGCAGAAGACCCAGGTTTGGTTCCCAGTACCCACATTAGGCAATGCACAACCACCTGTACTTCCAGTTCCAGATTGTTCAACACCCTCTTCTGACCTCTGTAGACCTCTACACACATATGCACAAACCCCCACACATGTACATATAATTAAAAATAAATAAATTGGACTGGAGAGATGGCTCAGTGATTGAAAGCCCTGGTTGCTCTTGCAGAGGACTCAGGCTTGATTCCCAGCACCCATATGATGGCTAACAATCATTCTTAACTCCACTTTCAGAGGCTCTGATACCCTCTTCTGACTTCCTTGGGCACTGCATGCCATGATGCACCTTCATACATGCAGGAAACACGCTCATACACAAAATATAAATAGCCTGCTCTACATAGCCCCAGGCCAGCTGGGGCTACAGGGAGACCTGTCTCAAAAGGACCAAAAATAAATAACAAAATAAAAAATAAATAAATATTTTAAATAAACTGCCAGCCATGGTGGTACACACTTTTAATTCCAACACTCAAGAGGCAGAGGCAAGCAGATTTCTGTAAATTTGAGGACAGCCTGGTTTACATAAGAGGTCCAGGCAAGTCAGAGCTACATAGTAAGACCCTGTCTCAAAACCAAATAAGGAGCTAGAGAGATGGTGTATTAGTCACTTTTCTGTTGCTGTGATAGAAACACTGACCCAAGCAATTTATAGAAAGAAGAATTTATTTGAGTTTACAGCTCCAGGGGAATTACAGTCTGCCATGGAAGGGAGGCATGGTGACTGGAAGTGGCTGGAGCAGGAGCAGCAGAAGCTAAGCTCTCACATCACCATGCAAGCACAGGAAGCAAGAGAGCGACTGGAGATCTGGCAAGCCTTAAAAAACTCTCTAAGCCCACTCACAGTGACGTGTTTCCTCCAGGATAGCCACGACTTCTAAAACCTCCCAAAACTGTGCCATCATCTGGAGACAAAATGTCCAACCACTTGAAGCCTATGGGGGACATTTTCATTCAAACCACCACAGATGGCTTAGTGGTTAAGAGAATTGGCTGCTCTTGCAGAGGACCTGGGTTCAGTTCCCAGCACCCACATGGAAGCTAATAACCCTCTGTAACTCCAGTTTCAGGGATCCAACATCCTCTTCTGCTGTCTATGGGCACTGTACAACACCAGTACACTTTCATACATGCAGATAAAACAGTCATACACATAAAATTTTTAAAAATAGATCTTTTTTCTATGTACTTGGTATTCAAATAATTTACTCAAACATTTTTTTAATGTAGAAGCTTAGTGGATACTTAAAAAGGAAATTGAGAGGTACATGCTTTACAAATTCAGTTATTAAAGGATTTAATTATAAAAAATAGATCTTTTAAAGTTAAAAATAATAATTAAAAATGTTAACATCACTGGGTGTGGTGGCACACGCCTTTAATCCCAGCACTTGGGAGGCAGAAGCAGGCGGATCTTTGGGAGTTCAAGGTCAGCCTGGTCTACATAGTGAGTTCCAGGACAGATGGGGCTACAGAGAGACCCTGTCTCAAAAAAGAAAAAAAAAAAAAGTTAACATTTATAAGTTTATGATAATAACATTAACAACACAAAGAAGGTAATTTGGGCTTTCTAAAAATCCAACTCATTCTTTGAAATCTGATAAAGTAAAATAATTTTACATTTATCTCATTTCACAGTACCCAAATGGTTGACAAGACAGTCTTTCAAGACAGTCTTTCATAGAAGACTACCAGCTAATAAAGAAGAAAAATGCTAGAATTACAATATTGCCATGTTGCAATATACAATGAAAGCTGGTTCTAGACAACAATGGTCAATGGCTTCTAAAAACATGAAGGAAAGATGCCTAATGGGAAACTATATGACAGATGATCAAGTTTATATTATCTAAACACAATGAAGAATCTTAACACCGAAAGACAAGCAGGCATGCTTTCTGATGTGATGCAACAGGAAGTGCACTGCATTACCCTATAAGGCATTTATTTATTTATTTATTTTATTTATATTTTATGTGTATGAGTGTTTTGCCTGCATGAATGTAAGTGCACCATGTGTGCAATGCCCTCAGAGGCCAAAAGAGTGTCAGATCCCCTGGAACTAGAGTTATGAATGTGGGTGTTGAAAAGTGAACTCGGGTCCTCTGGAAGGGCAGACTCTTAACCACTGTGCCATCTGTCCAGCCCAGGTATCATATATAAATACTAAAACTCCAAAGGAAAAAAAAAATCGAGACAGGGTCTAATGTATCCCTGGATGGCCTTGAACCCAGTAAGTAGCTAAAGTTGACCTTGAACTCCTAATCCTCCTGCCTCTACCTCCTGAGTGGTGAGATTACAGGCCTGTGTCACCATACCTGGTTTATATGGTTTTGGGGACAGAACTCAAGGCTTTGCAAATGCTAGGCAAGCACTCTATCAATAGCTACATCCCCAACCCCAAGACCCTAAAATCTTATCAAGGTTTTAGATCGAATGGCCAGTCTACAAGAGATAGAGGACACAGAATACGCATGTCCAATATAATCATACCAAAGAGATGTAATCAGGTAGTGCTAAGTGTGATATTCTACAGAAAAAAATGACCTGGTTATTTAATAAAGTGTGTGTGTGTGTGTGTGTGTGTGTGTGTGTGTGTGTGTGTATCACATACATGTTATATATGGAAGCATTCATTTGAGACTTGAAGGACAAAAGACAAATTAACTATAATGAAATGAAGGACTATGTTCTCTTATACAAACCAACTAACTATGAAAATATACTTAGAAAACAACTGGAAAAATGTGACCTGCAACTACAGAAAGATATAAAGAGACAACTGGAGAGATGTAAAATGTTAATATGTTTATGTTAAAATGGGAATAGGTGATTTTTTGAGGTCATAAAAAGGAGTGCTGCTGGCGTGATATGGCACGCCTTTAGTCCCAGCACTCAGGAGGCAGAGGGAGATGGATCTCTGTGAGTACAAGGCCAGCCTGGTCTACATAGTGAGTTCCAGGCCAGCTAAGGGTACAAGGAGACCCTGTCTCAAAACAAAAAAAGCGTTGTTTCTAGGACTAATTGTGAAGAAAAATACACTAACATGACCCCAAAGAAAAGTAGCCAGTTTCTTGGCTAAAAATATTTTTTAAAAAGATCATGTAGCATGCTTTCAATAAACTTACGACACCATTATCACTGTAAGTCTGAGTCTTCTTCTGAAAATCGAAAATTCTATCTTCTCTTACAAACATTTTCAAGCTAGTAAAATGATTTTTTAAAATAGGGATATTGTCGGGCATGATGGTACACATCTTTAATCCCAGCAATCGGAAGGCAGAGGCAGGCAGATCTCTGTGAGTTAGAGGCCAGCCTGGTCTCTGTAGCAAATCCAGGCCAGCTAGAGCTAGGGCTACAGGGAGACCCTGTCTCAAAAGACCGAAAAAAAAAAAAAAAAGGACATGTTAGTTTTTAGCTTCCTTAGGGAAAACATGAGGTCTGGTCAAACTGTCTATTTATACACAACATTTTTTAAAAACATCTGCTATTATTCCAATTATAGATAGGTCCTTAAAATCCATATTTTTCTAAAGTTTCCCTAGAGATTGCCCAGTTTTTGTGAATGAAACACAATAGAACTATAATAAAATACCCCAGCCATAATAGCAAAACTAAAGACGCTATGGTAATTACTCTTAAGAGTTTCAAAACTTCTGAGACTCTTACATAGAAATGTCCTATGATGAATTTTAAGATTACTCATTACTCTGTTCACCTCAGGGCTCCTCCAAGTATTAATTTCCTAATACTTATATTGCTTTATACTTCCGCACAATATTTAAGTGCCTCATTTGACATAAATTCAAATTTTCTGTTTAAATATTTCCTACTCACTTAATCCTATACACACTGCTGACAGCAGTAGCTACATTTTTGTTTCCTACATTCTCATTTAATCCTCTACTTAATCCTCTATTGTTCACTCTTATCTTTACAAGAGATAAAGTGACTAAGAATCTGATAATCTTGAACTTTGGCAACTACTAAAAGTCGAATCTATACTCCATGTCAAAATTAGGATGGCAGCCAGGAAGCGAAGGGAAACCTAACATCCAGGATCTGCCTCATCTACACCAGCACCCTTTCCTTCCTAGGATCTTATTCCTAGCAAAGATATCAAGTTCCTCTTTTGGAAAGAATTACCTATTGGAAGGCACCCTGTAGGTAAAAGGCAGATGAAGCAATCTTCTCATTCTAGCTTACTGTGTTCCATAAAACCCAAGATGTAAGAGACAGGAAGAGTACTGACACTTGTTACTAGGAAATAGGAACAACCAGGTCAAGATCTACATTTAACAATAATGGCTTAATTAGCCAGGCACGGTGGTACACGCCTTTAATCCCAGTACTTGGGAGGCAGAGGCAGAGGCAGAGGCAGGTGGATCTCTGAGTTCGAGGCCAGCCTGGCCTCCATAGGGAATCCAGGCCAGCTGGGGGCTACAGGAAGACCCTGTCTCAAAAAGACCGAAAAAAAAAACCATAGTCACCCAAAAGAAAATCCTCCAAAATGCTCAAGATGCTCTTCCTAGAAAGGTAAACTTGCCTTAAGTTTGCAGTTTCTTTTCCTGTTGCTATGATAAAATACTCTGACAAAAGCAACTCAAAGAAAACAGGTGTTTATTCCAGCTCATAGTTCAAGGTACAGTCCATCACAGCAGGTAAGTCAAGGCAGCAGGTGCTTGAAGCAGCTGGTCATATCACATCCACAATCAAGAAGCAGAAAGTGATGAATACATCCTGTGCTCAGCTCACTTTCCCCTTCTTATGTACTCCAGCATCCCAGCCCAAGGAAATGGTGCCACCGGTGAGTGAGTCTTCGCCCTCACAGGCATGCCCAAAGGCCCATCTCCCAGGTGATTTTAGATCCTGTCAAGGTGACAGCTGACACTAACCATCACACCAAGCAATTAATTCTGCTGCCAAGAATAAGTTCTTAGGCTATTCAAGCTGAGTTATACTTGAGGTATGATTTGGTAATCACAGTGTGTTGCTTTTCTTTTCTTCCCTTTCCCAAATGTTTTCATGGCAGCCACCTTGTTTCCTCTTCATTATTGTAAATTGGGAATATGGAGAAGAGGAAAAGGGGAAGAAAAATATCTGCATTTTATTTATAGTTTTCTATTTCTCTAGCTAATCAATAACCAGATGCATTTAAGTTATCTTCTTCTAGGGAGAGGCTATGGGTTTATTTTTAATCATATGTGAAATAGCTTCATTAGTTAAGTGGTATATGTCTGAACTGTACATACATGAATAAAGGCATGCACATGTGGTGGGCAGCTTGTAAAGTGGCTCTTAAAGGCCCTTCCCTCTGGTATTCAAATCCTTGTGCAATCTCTCTACTTGCAATATGGATTGGACCTAGCAGCTGCTTCTATTGAATAGAATATGGCAAGAATTGGGGCTGGAGAGATGGCTCAGCAGTTAAGAACACTGGCTGTTCTTGCAGAAGACCCAGGTTTGAATCCCAGCAGCCACATGGCAGCTAACAACTGTTCGTAGCTCCAGTTCCAGGGGATCTGACAACCTCTTCTGTCCTCTGCAGGCATTGCACCACATAGGTGCACTTACCTACATGCAGGCAATACACGTATACACATAAAATAAAAATAATAAATAAAAAAAAATGTTTTTGGTCTGCTGGCCTTGAACTCACAGAGATCCGCCTGCATCTGCCTCCTGAGTGCTGGGATTAAAAGCGTGCGCCATAAAATATTTAAGAATATTGGAAGAGTTACGTCACATTTGAGCTCAGGTAATTAAAAAAAAAACTGTGACTATGTCTTTCCTACAGTCTCGCTGGCTCTTCTTGCCAGCTTTCTCTGATAAAACAAGCTGCCAGGTCATGAACTCACATATGGAAAGGCCACATACATGAAATTAAAGGAAATCTCCTATCAAAGGCCAACAGGAGCCTGAAGCCCTGAGTTTAAAGGACACAAGGCCTCACATGCTTTGAAGTCCAGCACTTGTTCTAGGTCAGCTAGGGTTACATGGTGAGACAGTGTCTCAGAAAAAGGCATTAGTGAATTGAATCCTGCCAACAATAATGTCAGTGAGCTTGAAAACAAATTGTTCTCCAGTTAAGCTTTCAAAAGAGCCTAAAGCCTTACCCACACCTTTATAACGTTCTTGAGAGAGACTGAGCCAGAGCAGCTAAGTAACCTGTACCTTGATTTTCACCCACAGAAACTGAGAGATATGTTTCAAGCAATTAATTTTGGGATGCTCATGGTGTGTTAAATGTCCCCAACATGTCCAAATGTTAAACACCAGTCCTAGATAAGAGGCACTGTTTTGGTTGTGGAACCTTTTGAACATGAGGCCTAGCCGGCAGATGTGGGGCTGTAGAGTTACAGGCTTTCACTCCAGCTCTCTGCTTCCAGGCCAACATAGCAATGTGACCAGCCGCCTCACACTCCTGTAGCCATGCCTCCCCCACCGTGATGGACTGAATCCCCTGAACCATGGGCCAGAAAAGCTTTCCTTCCTAAGGTTCTTTCAGGTATTGTCACAACAACAAGAAAAAGCAGCCAATACAGGACTATGCAGCAATAAACAACACATGTGGTTTAACAACCAGGAATGACTATAGTAGTACTACAGTAGTATCTTTTTTTTCGGTCTGCCCAGAATCAAAATTGTATCTTTCTGGTAAATGTACCTTGATTTTTCTTTGGCCTTCCTCTAGACTCTACTAGACTCAGCCACTAAGTAGTTTAGAGGAGGTTGACTCTTCTCCCTCAGCTAATTATATTATACCTAGACTAAGTATTCAAGACTCAGAGTTGGGACTTTTGCTGGAATTACTAGAAAGAATGGTGTTTTCTGATAGACTTGAAATTGGTAGAATGTAACAGGGGAACTACCTAGCAAAACCATAAAATAGAGAAAGCCTTCCTGAAAATGAAGCAAATTACAGGGAAAAGGAGAGTTAAAAACAGGAAGTGATGAAGTCCTGTTGACATTATTAGAGCCACTGAACCAAAAATGCCTCAACTCAGTCTATTTCTTGGCTTGACTTATATCAATTTCTTCTTTCTCACCTTAATTTGTGATGAATGTATGGGGGGGGCGCGGTTTCAAGATACTAATGTTGGAGGTCCATGAGAACAGAGACCAAATCTGTTTTATTTGGAACTGCATTCCTCATTCTCTGACCTAATACTTGGTAAGTATGGTAACTCAATAAAAATCCACTTAATAAAGGATATCATTCTAAGAAAAAATACTGAATGAGTCCAACCTAACATAAATTCAATGTTTTATAATCACAGAGAGTAAAAACAAAACCAAAAAAATATTCTAAATGAAATTTAGAATTCTAATTCTAAAAATGAAAATTTATCAACATTGCATATAAGGGTAAGTGGGAGTAGATAAGCCATTTAAAATCCCTCATAACTCACATAATCTCAACTGAGAATCATCTAGTCACTGAGACGATTTTATTTTAAGCTAGAAACTAGGTAGAAATTTATCTATATTCTCATCTTAGGACATTTTATAATTAACACTGGAACTTTTTCAGCAATACTAGACTAGCTAGCCCCCTTGCACATGTGAATAAAATAATTTTGTCCCAAATAAGTTGATTAGAATTCCAAATACATTCTTTGTCATAATGTTCTATTTCCCAGGTTAAATAACAGAAATACATATTCATACCATCATCTAGATGCAACTACCAATTTGTAGGAAGTTCAGAAGACAAAAGGAGCATGTCCAATCAACTGACAGCTAGACCAGGGTCTTAGCTCAATGGTAGATTACTTGCTTAACAAGTTAAGAAGCCATGGATTCAATCCCAGCATGGGAAAACAAAACAGAAGCAATACAACATGGGGTTACAACCAGCAAAGTCCATATTGTGAAAAACTCTTGGACAAATATTTGGTTTCTTCAAAAAACTAAGAATGAAGAGAAGAAACAGAGACAAAAGGGGAACTTACATTAGACTAAAAAAGACTTAGATGGGGGCTGGAGAGATGGTTCAATGGTTAAGAACACTGGTTGTTCTTGCAGAAGACCCGGGTTCGAATCCCAGCACCCACATGGCAGCTAACAACTCTCTAACTCCAGTCCCAGGGGATCCAACGGCCTCTTCTGATCTCCACGGGCATTGCACGACATGGGTGCACTTACCTACATGCAGGCAATACACACATACCCATAAAATAAAAATAATAAATAAAATTTTTTTAAAAAAAGACTTAGATGATGTACCAAACACTTAGATGATGATGCACTATTGTAATCATTTGAATCCTGACTTGACACACTTTATAATTGCAGCATGCAAGAGACAATTGAAAAATCTGAACACTTTGTGGATAGCTGATAAAATTAAGGAATTATTATTAGTATATGATAATAGTATTACAGATAGGTTAAAACAAAGAATTCCCTATTTTTAAGCTGTAGACATTTTACAGATGAAACTTGACATCTGAAAATCACTAAGGAAGTTGGAAAGCAAATATGGTTGTGGATGGGACAGGCATGATCACGATCAGTGATTACTGTGGCTGGATAATGAGGATATGGAGATTCCATATGCTATTCTCTGTTTGCCATATACTTTCCAAATAAAAAGTTTTAAAATAAGCAAATAGAGCAAAGAAAAATTCTACTGAATCTAATTATTATGAATCTGATGAACATATCCAAATTTTAATATGGATACTTGGGTTAACAAAGTAGTCAAATAGACTATTTTATAGTAATTAAATAACAAGATACAAATAGAGAAGATAGAAGCAATGGATCTAGATAAGGAAAGAAGAGAGTAGAGTTCCTCTTCCTTTGACAGAGGATTTTCATGGGTCAACAGTCTTTGGACTACTTCTCCTCATACCTTTCTTCAACCAAGTTTTGATCTACTTATTGGACACTTGTTCTAAACAAGGCACTGAGTTAGTGGAGGCCTGATAGGAGAGACGAAACTGCGAACCTGTGTCCTTTGGGAAGCCTACTTACAATTGCCACACAACCTACCAATGTTCTCTGATCTATAAACATTTCCTCCCTTCTCCCTTTGACATAGAGCTCTCTGTGCACTAAACTACAAAACATTCTGCTTCAGAATTACACAAAAACCTCCGAATATGGTAGTTGGCATATTAAATATATGCAGATGAAGGAATTTGAATAAAGAAAAGTCATTTTTTCCTTCCTTCTAACTTCTCTGAAGCAGATTTATAAAACTTAGCAAGTTTCTGGCCTTTCCCTGATATAGGTCCAAAGACCCCACTATAAGAGATGTCATATTTCCAGAAGGATGTGACATCCTTATCTCTGAAAACAGAGGGAAATGGATAAGAATCTGAACAAAGCAGACCTTGATGAGTTTTCCTCAGCTGATGACCATTTGATCACATCTTTTTTGTCCTATCACATTCCAGTTGTCTGAAGATTCTTTATCAAACCTATACTATCATGTAAAACCTGCATTAAATAACATGAAGACTTGTTAATCTGTCCTTTGTCATAGAGGTCTCAACCATAAACCCAAATATGGTGAAAAAAAGATTTTTTTTTCCTCCCTTATACTTCTCAAATCCCAACAGGAATTTTCCAAATTTTTTCCCATTTTGACTTGCCTTAGGTAATTCTTAAAAGGCAGTTTTTAAAAATCAGGTTAAATAAATTTATTCTGTTATAAGAAAAACAATTTTACCTTGCCAGTAGCTAGCGGGTTAGGCCTCTGAGGTCCTTGACTTACTCCTATTTGTCTTAACCTCTTCAAACCTCCTTCCTTAACTGAGTCTACATATTCCCAAAAAGCTTCGAGCTTCGCTACCCTTTCCTAAGCCTATAACCACAAAGGTTCTCTTTCAGTAAAAGTTCTTATGCCAAGAAAAAGTGACAATAATGGCATAGTTATAGTATTTCAAATGCAACTAGATGTCTATATTTACTGGAGCAAATATAATCAGTAAAGATAATTCTATCTTCTGTATAGTAAATGACCATGAAAGGAAATAGAGTTCATCAACCTTGGAACGTAATCATACCTGCATTGTCCTTCTTTTAGTTAGTGTTACTTGAAAATTTTTCCACTCCCAATGCTGCTCCACCACATGTGCAAAAACAACATGGCCATTTCCACAGGCTCCAGCAATCTGAGTGCCGTCAATTGACCATGCAATATTAAATATGCTGCCAGTGTTGGGTTTTTCTAAAGCATATGACCACTAGAGGGAAAAAGAAGAGGAAGCACAATTGATTATTATAAAAAAAATTAAGAACTTAAAATTGGGTACATATTAATGCATTAATATAGTTTTGAAGAAATGTATTTTGGAAGGATTCATAAGAAGTATCATTTCTTGGAATTTAAATATTTTACAGTAAAGCAAATAGCAGTAAAAATGCATATAATTCTGAGAATGTACTAATTGCATTAAAGACAGTATTGGCATCTTAAAGAAACCATTACATTAAAATCCACAGATACATAAAACTTCCAAAGTTGATTTAACATACGATGTAATTGCTAAAATTTATTTATGCTTATGATTCAGCACCCTGATATATAGGAAACTGATCAGTCTTCATTAGAGCCAGAGGGGAAATGTATTTTTTAATTTAGTATTATTCAAAGTATTTTTCTGGGGACTAAAGAGATAGCTCAGTAGTTAAGAGCACTGGCTGCTTCCACAAAGGACAGCTTGTTTCTAGCACTCAAATGTCAGCTAACAACCTCCTGTAACTCTAGTTCAGGGGTTCCAGTGCTTTCTTCTGGCCTCCACAGGCACTGCTCCTGCATGGTGTGCTTACATACATTCAGACAAAACACTCACACACATAAAATAGAAATAAATAAAACAAAAAAATTTTCAAGTGGCCTGGAGAGATGGCTCGGCAGTTGCAGAGGACCTGGGGTCAGTTCTTAGCACCCACACAGTGGCTAATAAACATCCATAACTCCAGTTCCAGGAGATCTGATGCCCTCTTCTGACCTCTGAAGGCATCTCATGACATGGGTGCACTTACAAACATGCAGGCAATGCACTCAAACATAAAATAATAAATAAAATATTTTATAATTTTAAGTGTTTTTTTAATAAAGTTACAGTATGCAGATAGACAATACAGATATGATTTTTAAAACATACAATAAAAACACAACAAAATAGTACATGAAGGAGCATAGGAACCACCAAAAACCACACTATTTTAACTCACATGATTACCCTTAAATAGTAATACTGAAAATATTCTGTAGGGAAAAAAAAATATTAGATTTGTAAGGTTCTCTATGGTCACTAAACAATAAAACTAAACATACAATGTAAAACATCTGATGTGTATTCTAAATCACTTTAGTATCATGTACATGAATCTATCTGTTTCTTTTATTTTTCAGAATATAGTAAACATAATTTCTCTTAGGTCTTATCTAAGGAAGTGATGTAGAAACCAATAAGCATCGAGCAAGCCAGAGAGACTCTTGTATGCATTGTCAGAAAACAATTATTTTGGCAGATTATATTCAATGAATTTTCTTTTCATTTTTCAGATGTAATGTACATATTTTCTAGAAGGATAATTAAATTATTTGACTAAATTTACATATATGTTTTCTTTCCATTCTTCCAAACATAATTGATTAGGTCTTGAATTTTGTTGCTGTAGCTTTGAACTAGATGTTTTTGTTTTGTTTCATGTAAGTACTTTTTGAGAAATATTTACTATTCAGGGATGAGAGTATAGCTCAACAGTACAGCAGGTGCTCAGAAGGTGAGGCCCTGAGCTCAATCCTCGGCACCAGGAAAAGGAGAGCACAAGCTGCAGTACTTGACTGCTGGCTTCGCTGTGGCCTCTCTAACAACTGTGGAGGAGATGAAAAATACAGAAAAAGATTCACGAATTCAATCAACCATAGAATCAGGCTTTACATTCCTAATAAAAGTTCATATATTTAGGGGCTGGAGAGATGGCTCAGTGGTTAAGAGCACTGACTGCTCTTGCAGAAGACCCGGGTTCGATTCCCAGCACCCACATGGCGTCTATGAACCATCCTTAAGTCCAGTTCCAGGGGAATCCGAAGCTCTCTTCTGACCTCCACAGTATTGCACAACACGGGCGCACTCACATACATGCAGGCAATACACTCATACACATAAAATTAAAAAATAATAAAGAAAAAAATTTTATTTTAAAAAGTTCATATGCTTAAAAAAAATACTGAGGGACTGAAGAGATTGCTTAGCAATTAAGAGCACTTGTTACTCTTGGAGAGGGCTCAAGTTCAGTTCCTACTGTCAGGTGGCTCACAACCACCTATAACTCAAGCTCCAGGGGATATGAGTCCCTCTTCTGACCTCTGTGGGGACCTGCACTCATGTGCACAAACTCATAATTATACATACAATTAAAAAGTAAATAAACAAATGAGCATCTCTCAAAATGTCCTGTAATTGTGGTGGGTCACCTGTCCTCTTGATCAAGGAGGCTGAGGAGACCCCACCAGATGGACTTGAACCAGTGTCCAGTCTACAAAGAGGAAGGTAAACACAGAGGAATCACTTCCTCCATGCTTCTAAGCGAAGCCAACCATGGTTGAGCAGGACCTTTGACTTATCTTCACATAGGCGGAACTGGTAAAAGAAAGGAGCCAGGGGCTCCTCCCAAGCCCATGTGACCGCTGAGGAACAGATACTCAAACGACCTTAAGAGTAAAAATAAATTGGTTTATCTGGGCCAACTGTATGGCCTTAGACATCCAAAAGGAAAACATAACCAAAGATTAAAGGGGTTGATATAATTTAAGAGTCCATATGTATAGCTAAAGGCTACATAACAAGCAACAATGCCAGATAGGAGATACCTTCTTTTGAGTTGTTGACCAGGGTGACCAAAGGGACTCCCAAATAGTAACCCAGCATAGAACTGGGAAAACGAACAGCAGACCCTAAACTTATCTAAAGGAGTACTGACAACTGATTGCTGCTAGAAGAGGAACAGCTGACCCTCCTAAAACAAAGACCTCTAGATAGGCTGACTAGATTCAACAGAAGGGCAAGTAGTGAGGATTGGCTGGGGTGCCAACAACACAGCAGACAGTAGCAGGGATATCAAAGTATAAGGGCTCTAGTGGTGGGAGGGAGGCTATGGGAGGGTGCCATCTGGGAAGTGGGTATATAGTCGAATAAAATGGTTTGAGATGTTTTGTGTGATATATACACATACAAAAATCAACAATTTTTTTAATGTATTATATTTGAGGAAGACGCGTGGAAATTTACATCATGCTAATTAGTAGAGGTGATAAACATTACCTTTGAAATCTACCCAATGACTTCATAGACATACATAGGCACCAATGATCCAAGTGCAACTGATTATGACTAGTAATAATCAGATGCATACAGATTAGAGATGCATACGCCAACATCTCAGTGTTAGTAGCAAAAATAATGAGTCTTTCTTCAAGGAACAA
>NW_008330362.1:848632-870186 GCF_000622305.1 Nannospalax galili
GCCGGGACTACAGGGAGACCCTGTCTCAAAAAGACCAAAAAAAAAAGAATGAATTTTTCTGTATGAAACTGTGTATTTTAATGAAATGGAGATTTTTTTTAAAGGTTAAAACCTCATTCAATTTTATGTCTTATAGGTTTATACTGAGTACAATATTGTATAACTGTAATAATTCAACTGTAAACCTAAAAATTACAGCCAATTCTGAAAAAGATGCATCTAAGCTCAGAAAATTGTTATTAAATATATCAATGCTGTTGTAATGAAATGCTTCTTCTAAGTATGTGGTTATTAAATAAATAATTAACAAAAAAAGTAAATAAATAAAATACTGAATGACTTTTATCACTCACAGACATATCACCCACTGTAAACTGTTGCTTAATGGCCTACAGAAAATAAAATTATTGAGGAAATTATGAACAAACCATAAGCTTTCTTTATAAGTAGCATAAATATATTACAAATTTTATTTTCTTAAGTCAAAATAAATTTTAAAAAAGAATATATATGAATACACGCACACAAGCCAGGCGTAGTGACACACACCTTTAATCCTAGCACTTGGGAGGCAGAGGCAGGAGGATCTCTGAGATTGAGGCCAACCTAGTATCCATAGTGAGTCCAGGCCAGCTGTGGCTACAGGGAGACCGCCCCCCACCACCTGTGTCTCAAAATGAAAAAAGCAAAACAAAAACAAATACAGGCACACATACTTGAAGTCGTCTTTTTAAAAAAATAAGTGCTTGAAGGTCAGAAGACAACAATTGGTTCTCTCCTTCTACCATGTCAGTCCCAGGCCAAGATTGTTTATTTGTAAGCTATTCAGTCATAGAGGAAATTTACTTAAATCAACTTAGTCCTGTCAAAACTAAGTGCAGAGCCAGTGAGATGGCTCAGGAGGTGAAGGCACTTGCCGCGAAACCTAACAACCTGAGTTCAATCCCCAGGACCCACATGAGGAAAAGAACCAACTCCCACAAGCTGTCCTCTGACCCCCACATGAGTGTCATGATGCCTCTCTCCCCCAAACACACACACACACACACACACACACACACACACACACACACACAATAAATAAATAACAAACTATAATAAAAGTGCAGAAATTTCTGAAAATTTACCATTATCCTATCTTTTATCATAACTGTAATCAACACTGCTATTAAATAACGGTGTTATTTAATTAACTATTTACATCTTTTGAGGGGAGAGGTTGTATTTTTTTAACTAGGGTCTCACTGTGTAGACTACATTGGCCTTGAACTCATAGACCACTTGCCTCTGACTACAAAGTGCTGGGATTAAAGGTGTGTGCCACCACACCTGGCTAGTGACATTTTTCTTTTTTGCAAGTGCATGTGTGTAGTGTGCATATATGTGTATGCATGTTCATATGTGGGGAGGCACATGTATGTATGCAAGTGCAGTTGCACATGTGTGTACGTGCATGTGCTTATGGAGGCTTAAGGTTGACTTCAGGAGTCTTCCTCAGTTGCTCTCCACCTTATTCTCTGAGGCAGGATCTCTCACTGAACCCAGGGCTTGCCCACAGGGGCTTATCAAGTTGCACTGGGGATCCTCTGTCTCTGCTTTTCAAATGCTGAAATTACAGGCAAATTGTCATGCCCAGCCAGCATTTACAGGTTCTAGACATCCAAACTCCATCCTTATGATTGTACAGCAAGCACTTTACCCATGGAACAATCTCCCTAGCCCAAGAGGTTGATTTTTTTTTTTTTTTTTTTTGAGAAAGGGTCATACTAGGCTGGACTTTAATTTTCAATTCTCCTGGCTATATTTTTTATTTTATGTTATTTTATTTTAACTTTCAGAGACAAGGCCTTATAATTTAACCCAGGCAGGCCTGAGATTTGCCAGCAATTTTTCTGCCTCACAGGTCTAAGCAACCACATCCAGCTAAATCTTAAATAAACAGGTACTCAAATAAATAGGTACTCTTGAAAGACAGATATGGATGTTCTTCTCTGACTAGCATCAGAGGAGCCTACATGAATATTTGATCAATGAATGTATGAGATGAAGGAGCAAGCCTATGCCCTTGAACAAGTCTTCTTTCCAGAGCTACACAACACTTATAACTAAACTTGACTTTTAAAATAAAAAGACATCCAAAGAACAACTTAAAAACCAGACTTTTAGATATTTTTAAATTAGCCTTCTCTGGTGGCACAAACTTATAATCTTAGCACTCAGGAGGTTAAAGCAGGAAAATCACTAGTTCAAGGCCAGACTGAGCTACATAGGTGAGACCCTGTCCGGAAACACTTAAAACTGATTAGCCACCTCAAAAATACAACCAAACTTACTAACCTAATTCCATTAATGAACGAGTCAAAATGCTGCACTAATATAACTCCTTGAAAATGAAAACAATATACTTTGGACAATAATCCACTAAAATGCAACATTTTTAGAACACTCAATATATGTTAAGCATTGATTTTAAAAATACTAAAAGTGGGGGCTGGATAGATTTCTCAGTGGTTAAGAACACTGGCTGTTCTTGCAGAAGACCGGGGTTCGAATCCCAGCACCCACACGGCAGCTAAGTGTCCGTAACTCCAGTCCTAGGGGATCCAACAGTCTCTTCTGTCCTCTGTAGGCATTGCACGACACGGGTGCACTTACCTACATGCAGGCAATACACACATACACATAAAAATAGTAAATAAAATATTTAAAAAACACTAAAAGTAAGCCAGGCGTGGTGGCGCATGCCTTTAGTCCCAGCACTCAGGAGGCATAGGAAGGTGGATCTCCATGAGTTTGAAGCCAGCCTGGTCTACATGGCGAGTTCCAGGCCAGCTACAGCTACAGGGAGATCCTGTCTCAGAAAGACAAAAAAAAAAAATACTAAAAGTTAATTCTGTAATAGATAACTAATTTTGAATTATTTGTTGAGTTTCTCAATTCTGCACAGCAGAAAAGAATCCCTTATTTTGTGGTTTATATTTTATGGTTTCTAAAAAAGTTGATTTTATTCTAAATATGCAAATGTAACTCTAAATTTCTCTTGATCTTTCATTATAAAATCATAAACTTACTTATATAAATAGAAATTTCTCAGAGGAATAAACTAAACACTTTTGGTAAATTAGACTAAAATAGCTTCTAAATAAAAAATGGCAGCCTACTTGGTTGGTTGCCTCTGCCTCCTCCCCCATTTACTAATACAGAGCCCTTGCCAATAAACCACCCAGTTACTATGCTGGAGTCCTGGTAGCCATGTTAATACCACATCTCCAAGCACACCTAAACATACTTCCAGCATGTACGCTAGTGGGGGAAATGACTCAACCCACTGGGAAAGAAAAAGAGGAGCTTGGATGTGCAAACAGAAGCAAAAACGAAAGACACCAAGGGGTACCTCAACGTTTTCCTAGCACTCTACCTGGTTGCTAAGAAGTAGCTAGCTACATGTTCCTCCCTGGCCTCTGAAAGATATCTTATAACCAATTCTTATATTCTTATAACCAATTCCTCATTTTGTTCAATGGCTGCTTCTACTTGTGTCTGACTACAGTAAAATGTAGAAAAAAAATCTCAAGCCATAGGATCACCCACATTTCTCCAACACAGCTTGAAATTTTCTCACTTTTGGCGTGCCATGTGCAGGGTTGCTTTTTATATTTAAAAAGCAATGAACAGGGCTGGAGGGCTGGCTCAGTGGTTAAGAGCACTGGCTGCTCTTGCAGAGGACCTGGGTTGGATAGCCAGCAAGAAGCCTTCAACTTTGTAACTTCACCACTGGAGTCTTGACTCCAAAGCTCCACAAACATGCCAAAGCTATTCCTATATTAAGCAAAATTTTAAAACTTGGGTTAAATTTTAAAATAAGATGCATAACCCCACCACACAGAACAGCATAACTAATAACGTTTCCATTAATTTATCAAAGGATGATATATCCCTGTGAAGGAAAAGCCTAGATTTGTTTTCTTCTATATTCTCTGAAATTGCTTATGCATGCAAGTTATTTCCCAATTGGGAAATACATGCTTAAATTAAAAAAAAATGACTTTTAAATCTCAAGGCCAACTTTATCTTTCTCTGTATTACTCCTGTATACATATATTATACTGAAAGGCTCCTCAAAAGCAGAAACTTGGACATAGATCAATAAATTTAGTTCAAAAGTTCAACTTAAGACAAAGTAGAAGCACTTCCTTACACTTCTTTAAGGCAGGATGACTGAGATCTTCTCATACATTCCCTCTCACACGTAATTAGCAAAGTGCAATCTACATGTGTCATTGACAATGATACGTTACATACGACAATAAGACAAGTTAATGCAGGCAATCATTAAAATTATTTTCACTGAATGGATGAATGATTAAGCCAAACAAAGTCTGCGTATTCAAAGAGAAAATGAGAATTACCAAAAGCTATCTTTTGCACAAGCAACAGCACCACCTACTGATAAATAGAAGCAATAATACCAGTTCATTAAAAAGAAGCCAAAAGCATCTTGCTATTCATATTTTTCTACCTGAATTCTACTGCTCAATATAATCTAATTCATTAATTTATTCTGAACATGTATGCCTTATATAGTGAATCATGTATTCTTAGATCTCAAAGATAAAAATAAAGTTTATTATAGATTCTAGGAAAAAAATACAGTCCTATAAGTTTAATTTTTATTACACAAGTAATTTACTTATAACATGATTTGTATTACTTATCATTTAGCAATGTACATTTTCTTTATACATTTATTTTGCTATTCCCTGATCACCTCACTTAAAATAATGTTACCTTGGGCTGGAGGGATGGCTCAGCAGTTAAGTGTGCTTGCTGCTCTTCCAGAGAACCGAAGTTCAGTTCTTAGCACCAACACTGGGCAGCTCACAAGCACCTGTAACTGCCCTGCTCTAGGAGTTCTGATGCCCTCTTTGGGCCTCTACAGGCACCTGCACATATGTGGCAGACGCACACATACACATAAACACACATACACAGAGGTTAAAAAAATAATTTTTTTTTTTGTCGTTTTTTTCAGACAGCATCGCCCTGTAACCCCAGTGCTGACCTGGAACTCACTATGTAGACCAGGCTGACATGAAACTCACAGTGATTCACCTGCCTCTGCCTCCCAAGTGCTAGGATTAAAGATATGTGCCACCATAACTGGCTTTAAAAAAATCTTAAAAAAATAATACTATCTCCATTTCCTGGCTTAATATTTTATTATATTTACTGTGTATGTGAGTGTGTGTGCGCACGCGCGTGTGCGTGTATGTGTGTGTGTGTGTGTGCAAACATGCACACATGCCATGGTACATGTGTGGAGGTCAGAGGATAGTTTAGTTTGTTCTATCCTTCCACAGGAATCGAACTGGGTGGATCCCAGAAATCGAACTCAGGTTGTCAATCTTGGCAGCAAATACCATTACCCACTGAGCCATCTCTCAAGTCCTGTCAACTTCAATTTTTCAGCACTCTCATCTTGTTTATTTTGATTGCTGTTGTTTGTAGTCTTTCATCTGCTAGAATAAAACATTCTCAGTAAGAAAGAATTTAATTTGTTTATTGGTGCATTTCATTAATGACTAGGGAAAATATTTGGTCCATAATGATTCAATAAATATGAAGAAATTACTGAATATGAAATAAATGAAGAGACAAATATGCAATACATTTTATACTTTCCAACTCTATACAGCTACATCAAAAGTGACAAGACTTTCAACAGATTTTTGCCAAGTTATACTTAAGAAAAGTCATAATGATTATGCTTCCGCCCATGCTCTGGACAAAGGCCCATTTTCATATTTTCCTTATTCTAAGGTTTATTTATTTAGTTTAGACTATGTATATGTGTGCATGCCTGAGTATACATGTGTGTATCACATGTGTGCAGGTGCCTGTGGAGGCCAGAAGAGGGCACTGAGTCCCCTGTAACTGGAGTTACAGGTGGCTGTGAGCTGCCAGATATGGGTGTTGGAAACTGAGGCCCTCTTCCAGAGGTGTAAGAGCAGCCAGTGCTCTTAATGGCTGAGCCATCTCTCCAGCCCCTCATTTTCACATTTTCTGTAAGTGGAAAATGGCCTTGCTTTGTGAATTTTCAGATGCATGATACTTGTTATTGAAAATAGTATTTTGGAAATTTTCTTTTATGTCTTCCTGATATTTTTAGTTATGGATTTTCTACTAGGTTCCTTTTAAAATAATCTCTCTATTGATTTATTCAGACCTTATTCTCGTTTTCCTTTAATTTTTGTGAGCATATAGTCTTTGTCTAACAGATCCAATGGTGGTCATCATCAGTGATAGTTTTCGTCAATTTTTCCCCCTATGAACGTGCCACTGTTTTTTAGTATTTTTTTTCTTTTGAAAACCATGTATTTTAAATTACATTTTGTGGCAACTCTTGAAATCAGACTCCCCCACCTCCCAGTTTGAGTTGCTGTCTGATGCAAGCAGTACTCATGTGTCCATTTAGAGACTTTTCCAGACTGTTTTGCCAATGTCCATTTTCCTCTTCCTCATCATCCCCATTGTTACTCAACAGTTAGCCAATGACTTGACACAGCCAAAAAGAAAACCCTTTAACCCTAGCCGTGGCCCCTGCAGTTTTGCTTTAGCCTTCACCTTTGGTTTGTGCATTGCCAAAGATTTGCCAGTGACATAAGCTTAACATCTTCCTTGGTCTTTTCACATGTATCTGACCCTGATCTTGTATTCTGTACACTGGATTCCTCAGTTACATGTGAGACCATGTCAAAGCCTTTATGCTTTCATTTATCTTCCTCCCTTCACCTTCCTAGGTTTTGGTTTGGGTGTGGGATTTCTGGCGGGGGGTGGGGGGTTGTTGAGATCGTCCTGGATGGCCTGGGATTCACTATGTAGACCAGGCTGACCAGGCTCCAACTAACTAATAGAGATCTGCCTGACTCTGCTTCCCATGTTGCTGTGATTAAAGGCATATCTGACTTTCCTAGTTTTTCTCAGTCAGTCTATGGCCTGCTCCACCTGCTACCCCTTGCCAATTTTCTTTAAGGATGTGGCCCCTGGTAGGTTGTCTTTGTCTGTCTTACTTCCTTTCCCATATCACAGTTCCTGTTCTGACTAGCATAGTATTCTGGTTTTCCAATTTCAGTTTTTCAAAAGAAATCTTCTACCAGATGTTCATATAGTAAAAGAGATCAGTGTAGAGCTTCTCTGAATGCGGATGGAGAGGAAGATCATGAGCTCAATCTCTTCATCTCTTCACTCTGCAGCAATCCCTGAGCAGACTCCACAGAAACGAATCAGCTGAAATTTATACTCTAACACACCCAACACAGGCTTGTTGGAGAATATCTTTTCTGTATCAACTCCTGATAACATCCCATGATAATCTTAAGGGCACTGTACATACAGAGACAAAAAACAAACAAACAAAAGCACTCTCACATTTTGAGGCACAAGAGCTTCCTACTGCCTCAACTCTTCCTTTAACCTTGTCTCCTTGGAGAACTACTAATTCATCAAACTTCAGCTCTCCAATCAACACTCCACAGAGAAAGCCAAGCTCTCTTACACCTACACAGTGTTTTAACAAGCTTCCTCTATATCACTTATCACACTGCCCTGTGTGAGTCTTATACTTTGATTCTCCAATAGACTGTCAGCAACTTTAATGAAAGTCTTATATATTTTTTAATATTTAGAGTCCAGTTTCTAGAACACTGTCTGATGGTTAGTAGACAGTTAATGCTAATTAAATAAAATAATACATATTTAAAGTGCTAGTCTCAAATATCTAAAAAATTATTATTCAGTGCATTCGGTTTAATTTTCCAAAATTATTGACAATTTAAAAAGTGACATAGGGGCTGAAGAGAGGGTTCATTGGTTAAAAGCACTGGTTGCTCTTGTAGAGGATCTGGGTTTAGTTCCCAGGACCCTCATGATAACTAATAACTTTCTGTAACTCCAGTTCCAGAGGATCTGACACCCTCTTCTGGCCTCCACGGATACTGCACACATAGATCCGCTTATATTCATGTAGGCAAAACACTCATACACATAAAAAAAAATAAATAATTTTTTTAAAAAAGGATATGGCGCTTAATGAGGTGAATCTTGAATTCACTTCTTCATATAACTCAATTCAATTTTGAAAAATATTTAAATCAAAACGGCACATTAAAATAATTAAGCACAAATTGATTTATTAAATTACTAAATATTGTATTATATAGGTAGTATTAAGCTATAGAATTCTATATACTATAGAATCTAAAGTAATATGCCTAAGACTAAAATACAATATAAAAGCATAATAATTATATAAAAAAAGAGACATTTTTATATACAACCATTTATAATAGCTTGAGGTAAAAGGTCCTCACATCTGAAATTAAAATAAAATAAAAATGTTCTTTTTTTTAAACTTACTTTATTTTACATGTATGAGTGTATTGCTTGCATGCATGAAAGTGCACCTGTGTCGTGCAATGCCTGCAGAGGTCATAAGAGGGCGTTGGATCCCCTGAAACTGGAGTTACAGACAGTTGTTAGCCGTCATGTGGGTGCTGGAAATCAAACCCAGGTCCTCTTCAAGAGCAGCCAATGCTCTTAACCACTGATCCATCTCTCCAGCCCCAACAAAAAGGTTCGTAATGATGAGGTAACCTAATACACTGTTATAACTGAGAAAAGATCTAGGTGAGGAAAAAATTAGAAAAATCGATTTCAAAAATCATTTTAAATGAATTTTAGGTTGCTTATGAAAGGCATGATAAAAGGAAATTAATTATGAGACAGACCTCAAAGAATGTGTAGAGTTCAGTATGTGTAAGATGGAGATGAGAGTCTAGAGAGATGCTCAGCGGTTAAGAGCACTGGCTGCTCTTGCATAGAACCCAGGTTTGATTCCCAGCACCCACATGGCAGCTAACAACTATCCATAACTCCAGCTCCAGGAGAATCTAATGCCCTCTTCTGGCTTCTATAGGCATTGCAAAACATGGGTGCATGTATCTGCATGCACATGCAGGTAATACATGAATATACATAAAATAAAAATAATAAAATATTGTTTTAAAAGATGGAGAGGAGGCTGTTCCATGAAAAGAGAAAAATGAAGCTGAACATGGTAGTACATGCCTATGATCCCAGGATTCAGGAGGCAGAAGCAGGAGGATCATAAGTTTAAGGCCAGTTTGAGCTCTATAGTAGGACCATCTCACAAAAACAAAAGAATTAAAAAACTAGAAAGGGGAAAAAGGATGTAAACGGCAGGAAAGGCTCACGAGCCAGTGCTCAACCTGATTTCCAGAAGCATATACATTAAGGAACTGTAAAGGAAGAGGTTGAATGGATTTTATACCAGATTGCAAAGCTTCTTAAGCCAAGCAAAGGGCTAAAATTTTATGAAATGGAAAACAAGTAACCAAAAAAGTTACTAGGCCATTTACAAAGTTCTACAATTCTAACTACCTAACTTTGCACTTAGAGAAGCCATTAAAAAATTGTGAGATTTCCTTTCCTTAAGAATAGTGTGGAACCACTCCATTGCTACAGTTTAGATTTCAAATGCCCTCCACAGGCCCATCTGTTAAAGGCTTGGACAGTCTTCAGGATAGCACTTTAGGATGCAGTATAACCCATAGAAGGTAGCATGCTATGGAAGGAAGTCTTTGGGCCCCTGGACACATCCCTTCATGGGGGTTATGGGACCCTTGCCTGTCCTCTTTCTTTCACTTCCTGGCTGATGACGTAGGTGGTTTCGCTCTGCCACACTATGCTACCTTCCCACAGACCCAAAGGCATGGGAACAAAGGATCATGAACTTGAACCTCCAAAATTGAGGCAGAATAGATCTTTTCTCTCTATAAGTTCATTTCCTCAGCCATTCTGTTATAGTGACAGAAAGCTAACATAACAACTCAGACTCTTTCAAATAATGCTACTACTTTGTGGCACCTTGGTAGAAAACCTTATTCTTCAAGAACAATTGGTAAATGTGGCGAGCTTGGCTGTTTGCCTAAACAAAATTCTGTTCTGAACAGAATTTGCATGAAGGAGGGCATACTATGTAAAGGAAAAAAACCCTCACACAGTATTCAAATAGGAATTCTGTGTGTATGTGTTATGTATACGTTTGTGTGGAAGTGTGTATATATGCATGTGGGTTTATATGCATGCTTGTGTGCATGTGTGTGGAGGCCAGACATCAAGTGTCTTCTTCCTTTTTCTATTACTCTCCACATGTTTTGAAACAGGGTCTGTCACTGACCCTGGAGCTTACCTATTCGGCTAGGCTGACTACCTAATGAGTCCCAGGGACCCATCTGTCTCTGCTCTGCAGAACTGGAGAGCAGTACCTACTGTGTGTGGCTTTTACTGGTGCAAAGGATCTGAACTCACATCCTCATACTGCTGCCCAGCAAGTACTTTACCAACAGGGCCAACTCTCCAGTTCCCTAAATATGAATCCTTAAGAAAGAAAAATACATCCTTTGGTTTTAAAATGAACATTTTAAAAACTTACTAGTATTCCCTTACAAAAACTATGCAATTAAGATTGTATATGAAACATATTGATACCAAAAACAAATTTAAAGCTATACTCTCCATACTAGGTGGACATTTAAAGTTTAACAGTTAAAACTACTTTACCATACTTCGGTCATGCTCAAAGCAAGTATTTCCAGAAATAGCAGAAAGTACATCCATTCTTCATTTTTAAACTGTTTGATTTCATAAATCTGGAATTGATTGAACAATCTTACTAAGACAAATCAAATGTGTTCATTGAAAACATTTTTTAAAGCCTGAGAATCCTGTGTGTGGTACATTACCACATTTATGACAGACATCTGTGATTGCTCACCACTATAACTTACCCCAGTTTTATCACACAAGCGTAAAGTATGAAATGATCCAACAGCAAATAACTCTCCATCTGGCGCCCAGGCAACTGAGGTAATTGGGTGTTCGTGAGGCTGTGAGTTGTACAGCAGGCGGCCATAACTATCCCAAACCTATAAAATCAAAAAATTTTTAAATATTTTATTATCATTATTTTTTTAGAAGAAGCATTTCTTTACAGCTTTAACATGTTTTTAATGTTTTATAACAATCACTACACTGTGACAAAAAAAGTTTGTTCTCCAATAAGGTATCAAATGAAGATTAAGAAATCATAATCTTATAATATTAGCAACTAAACAAGGATGAAAAAGCAGTATTCCTTGAAATCTACATGTCTCAGAAAGAAAACACTTTATAACATTATCATTTTCAGATTTTACTAAGCCTTGGATTAAACATTAAGTCTACTCATTTAAGTGCTTTAAATTTAATAGTAAAATCTTATTTTTAGTATTTTCATAGAATGCTTTTTGCCAAATGAGATTTCTATTGACTACTGAGGATGGGCCACAGTAGAGCCAACTCTGCCAAGCATGTGATGTGAAAAGCTTCAGTACTGTAAAAATGAAAAAATATCTTATTCAAAATTATTTTGGTCTTAAACTGACCAATGCTTAGGAAACAAGTAGAGCTGATTCTTTTTTTTTTTAAACATAAACGAGCCAATTTAAACTGAGGCACTAAAACCAGAGACTGAATTGACACTGTTGCTTATTAAATCAAATTCTATGGGTCAATGAGTTTTATGATTAGAACTTTAATATAGCACTTAAACAGAAAATAATTTGCTAAATTATTACAGATAAAAGTCTGAAAGAATGTTCTTATATGCTAAGTACTCTTCACTTAAAGTTTGTTTCATCAGGTAGTAATCTAAGTATCACTGTGATGGTTAGCTTCATTATCAATTTGACATATTTAGAAACATCTGGCAAGAACATTTCACTGAGAGATTGCCTAAATCAGGCAAGCTTGTGGGCATGTCTGTGAGGGGATTGTCTTGATTATGTAAATTAATGTGGGATGACCCACCCACTGTGGGTGGCACCATTCCCTGGCTTTGGGCCCTGGACTGTATAAACTGGAGAACATGACCTGAAGACAAGCATGCATGCATACACTCTGCTCTTGACTGTGTATTTGATTACCTGCTTCAAATTTCTGTCTTGACTTCCCTGCAATGATGGACCATAACCTGGATTCATAAGCCAAATAAACCCTCTGTCTCTTAAAGTTGCTTTTGTCAGGGAATTTTATCATAGCAACAGGAAACAAAACAAGGACAAAAACTGGTAATGAGGAATGGGGCTGTTGTTATAAACTTGACCATGTGGATTTTAAGCTTTTGAAACTTTTGTAAAAGGAATGTATAAGGTTTTGGAACTTTGTTCTAGAAAAGCCATTGAATGCTGTGGGAAGAGTGTAATGGGCCATTCTTGTGGGACCTCAGAAGACAGCAACCCTGAGAGAAACTAAGACAGTGGAGGCCCTGCTCATAGAGTTTCAGAGGAGAACCAGGAGTTTATTAGGAACTTGGATACGGGTCAATTTGTGTGACATTTTGCCCAAGAATTTGGCTGTATTGTGTCTGATTCTGAGAGGTTGAGAAGGGTTGAGTTTAAAGGTGATGGACTGATTGTTTAGCTGAGGAAATTTCAGGACAGGATAGCATTCAAGGCTGATAACCAAGAAGCAGCTGTAACTGACAGACAAATCAACAACATGGTAGAGATGCCTCCTGCACTGCATTAGGACAATGGGAAGGTGCTTCCTCAGGATCAGCACACAGAATTTGATATAGCTGTAGTCCACGGGGGCTGGGTTATATTTTGAGCTGGCAGCAGAACTTGGCAATACCAAGCATCAACTTCTTGATTCTAGTTTTGAAGGCATAAAAGATGCAAGATTGAGAGAGTCATGGAGTGTAGAGTAAGGTCAGTCACTGTGTGGCAGAGTCGGAGGCCCTGCGAGGCCACTGAGTGAAGCTGTGACGGTGAAGACTCATTTACAATGGACTCTGGGATACTGGCAATGCCAGGATCATGGGAAGTCCGCCAAGGAGAACTGCAGACGAAGTGGACCCTACCTGAGCCTAAGAAAGAATCTATGTCCTACAGGTGGCAGGGCTGGAGTGATGGGGTTACCCAAACCCTCTGAAGCACAGGAGACTGCATTACAAGCCCCCAGATTACTAGATATGGAGCTACAGGATTTGCCGTTTCCCTGCTACATTTCATTTTGTTTCATCATGCCTTGCTATATTACCCAATTCTTCCATTTTTAAATGAAAATGTTTACTTTGTGGCATTATATGCTGGAAATATATAACTTGCTTTTAACTTTATAGGTGCTCACAGTTAAGAGATTTTGGACTTTATAAGTACTGGAATTTTTAAACACTATGAGAACAAAGGATAGAAAGCTACAACTTAAAGTGATGTGCTTGTATGTCAAGTTGACACGGGGTGGGGTTGAAGTGGTTAGTTCTAATTTTCAACTGAACAAGATCTAGAATCACCTGGGAAGAAAGTTCCAAGGAGGGACTGTCTAGAACAGGTTGGCTTGTGAGCATGTCTGGGGAGATTGTCTTGATATGTTAATGGAAGTAGGTGACATCATTCTCTGGATTGGGATATGGATAAGAGTGGAAAGATGCTGAACACAAGCATGCATGTACTCTCTCTGCTCTTGACTGTGGATTTGACTAGCTGCTTCAAGTTCTTTCAAGTTCCTGCCTCAACTTCATTGAAATGATGAACTGTAACTTGGAATTGTAAGCCAGATAAACTCTTTTTCTCTTAAAGTTGCTTTTGTCAGATGTTTTATCACAACAAGAAACAAAACCAGGATACATACCTTATACTTACAGTCTTCACCAGCAGATAAAATAAGATCATTGACTGAGTTCCAATCTACTTTTAAAATAATGCCATTATGAGCTTTCCACTATGAGGGAAAAAAAATATTTAAAACTTTGAAAGTGAATTTTTTCCTATAAAAAAGATCCTTCATCTTTTTCTGCACCCCCCCCCCTTTTTTAAGAGATGGGTTGCACTACATTGCACAGGTTGGCCCTGAACTACTGCACTCAAGCAATCCTCCGCCATGGCCTCCCGGGTAGCCGTGACTATGGCAGCACTCAACCACGCTCAGCTTGCTGCCTCTTCTAGTACCTTTCTTCCTTCCTTCCTTCTTCTCTTTCCTTTCTTTTTTCTTTGTCATCTGTTCTTTCCATAGCTACTGCACAATTCCTCATTTTCTTCTTTCATTTCAATTTATATCAAAGAAAGCATGTAGCACCATGACATCCATTTTACAGCTTACATCCTGTGAAGTTGTAGTTGCCTAGACTCCAGATGGAAAATTACTTGCTGCTAAATTATTTCAAGCTTGACATTTGTGTAATAAACTGGAATAAATGTTATATAGTCTAAAATGTCAGCTGACTCCAAATCCTGCCATATCCTCTCTACAGCTGGTCCTGTCACATGATACTGTCTTCATGCTTGTTTACTAAATTCTCTTTCCTCTTTTTTGGGAGGTGAGGAGCGAGAATTAGTCCTAAGACATCACTTGCTGAGTATGTCTACCAATGAGCTGCACTCCAGATTGTCTTCTCCTGTTTCAACTTCTACTGCATGAACATCTTTAGTACTCACTTAATTTTTTTCCACACATCCTCCTAAGCTTTAGTTTCTTTGCCTTTATGGAACTGTTTCACAACTGGATTACTGCAAATCTTCTATTGTATTTACCATATAGTGAAATGAGGTTTTCCATGATAAATATATATTATATATATATATATATGAATGCTCACATATAGGTAAACTAGGCAGAGCCTTGTTGCATATGCCTATAATCCCAGATATTCAGGAGGCTGAGGCAGGAAGATCACAATTTCAAGGCCTGCCTGGGCTACATGGTGACCTTTGGTAACTTGGTGAAACCCTGTCTCAAAATGAAAGGAAAATAAAATAAAAATGGAAGAAGAGGCTGTAGGATCCCCTGGAACTGCAGTTACGGAGAGTTGTTAGCTGCCATGTGGGTACTGGAATTCAAACCCGGGTCTTCTGCAAGAGTAGCCAGTACTCTTAACTGCTGAGTCATCTCTCCAGCCCCTCGAAGAAGTTTTTAACCTGGGTCCTCTGCAAGAACAGCCAGTGTTCTTAACTACTGAGCCATCTCTCCAGCCCCAAAAAGTAATTTCCTTTAAGACTTTGAATGTATATATTAATGCCTAAGTCAATTAACTTCATATCAGAGAGTGACAGGTTTTAAGGGCTTTTTCTTCAAACTTTTTCCAACCTACTGCTCTTAATGTAGAATATTCAGTTAGCTCATAAAATAAGTAACAATTTTCAGTTTGTTTTATTCAAAATTATTAAAACATATACTTTCAAAAGCAAATGTTTTGATTATATATTATAATTCTCGCAATTAACTACCAAGTTAATCCAATATCCTGAAATAAACAGCTAAGACAACAAAGATATACAGATACATATAAACACACAAAAGCTACAAAATAATTTTTGCATATTCAAAAGCAACAAATAAACTATTATTGATGTCTCCTTTATAATTTAGGATATTAACTTATATATTACACACAAATTTACATATTATATATATTCAGATAATTTTTCAATCATTTATTTATTAGACATTCTTTGAACAAGTTCCTTAAAGCAAGAACTATATTCTATTTCTTTCTAGTTTTTATAAAAATTTTTTTGTTCATTTACTAGTTTTGTGTGTGTGGCTCGGAGATCAAACCCAGAGCCTCACACATGCTGTTCACATGCTCTACTTCAGAAGTACACCCAACTCTCTTCTATTCTATTTTATTATCTTATACTTAGTTTGGCACATAGTATACATGCAGTATATTTATACTGAATGCATAAATATAAGTTTTCTCATAATAAAACCAGATTCTGAGTATGGAGACTGTCTTAAAGAAAGTAAGATTTATAGTTCTAAATGGCATTCTGCATACAAGAATAAAGCATTCCTTTTTTGTGGACAAGCCATATTTGAAAGTGCGTATGCTCCTGGAGAATTGCTACAAGTTTAGATTCCCAAAAGGAATGGATAATTTGCATTAAGTTACTAATTATACATTAGCTCTCTTACACTCCAGCTGAGTTTTGACAGTGGGTACTTTTTCTTTTATCTTCTATCCTGTCTTAAAGTTTCCACTGAAGCCCCAAAGTATATTTTAATTGATCAATGATAATGCAAGAAGCTTCCAAGTTTCATGAGCCTCACTACAGATGTCTAAATTCACATAAATATAAACTAAAGGAATAGACTAAAAGATTCAACTTGCCTGCTTTTGCTATATAATTTTATCGCAGATTTTCAAAGTACAAGTATTGGTCTCGAAGGACTTTGACTGAAAGTAGTCAAAACAACTGCTCTTTCCCAGCTTTTCTTTGCCCCACTTCTTTGAGTTGCTAAAAATAAGGCCTTGTACCTTTTATTTATTATTTGTGGCCACAGTTCCCAGCAGTGTTCAGCATGTGGTAAAAATGTAAGTGTATGACAATATGAAATAGATAGACAGACAGACAGATAGACAGAAAGCATGGTCTATATAGAAGGTATCAAAATTTTCTCTATCTCGTTATTGTCTCAAAACTACATCTACCCAGCTACTGAAAATGATGTTTCTTAAAGCACTTTCATACCTGACGTAGCCTGTCAATCGCCATCATCAAATTCTTTATCTTTCTTTTTCTGACCTCCCTAGCTGATTAAAAGGTAATGAGGGCATATTAATTCATAACAACATAATAACATCAGTAACAACTACGCTATGTCCAGTGCTTCCCACATGAAGCAATCCTATTAAGTAGGCATTAGTGTCCGAGACAAAGAGAAGGCTGACACGCCAGGAGATTTCAAAACTTTTTGTGGTCACATATAGGAAGTGAGTATCTGACCTCGGTGACTAACTCCAAAACCCATATTTTTCTTACCCAAACTACATTATGACATATGAGAGAAGTCAGTATGCCTTTCAATACCAGACTACAATAACCAAATCTTCCACATACATTAAAAGTTTTCCATTCATTTGTCCCTGCCTGTCCTAACAGCCATTATTGTTCTGCTTGCTTTTGTGTGCTTCTGTTTGCTCCTTTCTTCACATTTTTCAAAAATCACTTTTTCTACCCCCTTTGTTTAGTACAACTTTGCCACCTATTCTTTAAGACTTAATTCCTAACAACTCTTCCTCATTTTTGAACACAAAAGCACAAAAGTAAACGTAAGCTCAACATCTATCCTGGACATTCTCTGTTATCCATAAACACATATGCATATAATTTGTTCTCTTTTTTTAGTATTTTATTTATTTTTATTTATGTGTATAAGTGTATTGCCTGCACGTATGTAAGTATACCTATGTTGTGCAATGCCCACAGAGGTCAAAAGAGGGCGTTCCCCTGGAACTGGAGTTATGAACAATTGTTAGCCACCATGTGGGTGCTGGGAATTGAACCAGGGTCCTCTGTAAGAACAGCCAGTGCGCTTAACCACTGAGCCATCTCTCCAGTCCCTTGTTCTAAATCTTGTATTGATTTCCTCCACTATTCTAAAAATACTAGGCTCTACAAGAAAGCTTAAGTGTTTGAACAGATGACGATGATTAAAAACAAAATCTGAGCTAGCTCTTGAGTTTTATAATTCTGTTTTGTTTTGTCTCAAATCTACACATTTGAGATTGACTCTGTTAAACTGAAAGATGCTCAGTAGTGCCAAATCATATGACAACTCAATAACTCAAAACACCTGTATGATTTACTAAAAGATATTCCCTGTTCTATAATAAAGGCTGATAAAACTGCACACTTGAAAGATCTCAGACTGTAAAAAGACTAATCAGAAGAAAGGGATTTTAAGTACCACTCAGCTTAGCAGTGAGTTAGATCCTGATTTACAAAGGCCTGAGATGTACCTGTAAAACTTTAGCATTTGGTTGAAGAGGTTTAATGATCAGCTGTTTGCCTGCTGTGTAAAGAACCTTTTCTGAATCAGGGCCCCATGCTACTGAATACACTGGTATTCCTGTAAAGAAAAAGAAGAAAACAAGAAAGAGAATGATAAACTTTAACATATCTTTTTTAAAAAGATAATGTTAAGAGGATCAAAAGCTGGGGATAGAAACACAGGCCTATAATCCCCATATTAGAAATACTGAGGAAGGATAATCATAAATTCAAGGCCAGTCTGGGCTACACAAGAAGACCCTGTCTTACAAAAGGATGAATAAATCAATCTGTGTGTCATTCATTACTCCTTAATAAGTGTCCTTTTCAAAGGGGAGAATAATAGCCTTATAGTGAAATACAAACTGATCTAATAATAAAAATATTAAAAATTTACTGTGAGCCATGGCATGCTACAATTTATATGTTTTTACAGATTTATTTTTATTTTTTATTTATGTGTGCATGTGTGTGAATGACATGTATGCGCAGGTGCCTGCGGAGACCAGAAGAGGATGTTGGATCCCCTGGAGCTGGAGTCACAGGCAGTTGTGAGTCACTTGAAGTGGGTGCTGGGAATTGAACTCTGGTCCTCTGGAAGAGCAGCAAGTACTCTTAATTACTGACTCATCTCTCCAACCCCCGTTTTGCTGGTTTTTTAAGATAGGGTCCTACTATGTAGCCCAGGATGGCCTGGAACTCACTATGAACCAGGCTGGCCTCATGATCTTCCTGCTTGAATATTCCATTGGGATTATAGGTATGCTCTACCATACCTAATGACAATGCTATATTTGGATCTTACTGAGAAAATATGAAATTTTTCCAGACATTCTAGAGAGTATGCTATTGAAATACATAAAATGAAATAAGATAAAGAGATATATTTTAAAAACTCATGGTTCATCATTTCCCATCAACAGCCAATAGTGTTGAAACTGACTCAATGCATAAGGTAAATAATTTTTTTCATATAAAATATACCATGTATACTTATCATAGGATGACTGAAATATACATAGAAACTTACACAGGATGCCTATCTCTATTACTCTCCATATTGTTTTGAGAATGAGACAGTATCTCACTGGATCTGGAGTCCACCAACTCAGTTATATTGGCTGGCTAGCAAGCCCCAGCGATCTTTCTGTCCCTGTCTCCCCAGAACTAGGATTACAAGTGGCACCACCACACCCAGCTTTTCTATGTGGGTGCTAATGAGAAGAATTTAGGTCCTTTTCCTTGTATGTGACAAGCACTTTACCAACCAAGTCATCTCCCCAGCTACAAACCTATGATTTCTTAAATGTCAAATCATGAAAGGAGGGAAAGTTTTATCAGATGTGACACCTATAATCAGGATGACTGACACCATAATCCACAGAAACTCTTCCCAATGAGAGGACCAGCTCAGCAAATGTTCCTCCTTCTTCTGTACTTAATAAGAATATTCTCTAAGAGTAGCCAGGAGTTGGCCTGGGATTCAAAAGCAAATCTCCATCCAGCCTGGGTGGGTTCATACTTATAACACACCAACCTGAAGCAGGAGGATCTCCACAGAATTAAGGGCAGTTTGGACTATATAGTGAGCCCCAGGCCAGCTTAGGCTACAGAATGAGACCCTGTCTCAAAGAAAATTGTCATCAAATGAACATTTCAACTTTAATAAATTCCCCAGTAAATATAAGCGCAATACTCAGATACTGCAAATGTGGTTCTTGGCAAGGACTGGAAGAAAGTAGAGCAGACATGGAGTTACTAGGCAGAATGTAATTAGTTAGGAGTGTGGGACAGCCAGATAAGAGTAGCTCTCACCCCTCATCAAAGAAGTTTCTTTCTGTAGCAGATGGAGGCTACTACAGAGATCCATAATGAATCAAAATGCAGAGAATAAGTAATGGTGAGGTGCCCAGCCCCAACTGGTACATCTACAACACAACTCCTACACCTAAGGCTCAGGGAACATCACAATAGGAGCCAGAGCACCAAGATGCCTATTGTGAGGTAGCATCTTCTAGACATGGTAGAGATGTTCCCCTGAAATTTCAATATGGTTATCAAAACAAGACCTGCATAATGACACTAGTCAACCTGCCATGTGAATGGGGAAATTTTGAAATGTCCCACCCCTAGATGACAAGCCACAGGCAGTCAATGGCTGCTAAGGGAGAGAGGATCAGTTTTCTCCAGGGACCAGTCCTCTGATAAGTTATCCAATCCCAAGAAGTCAGCACTAAACACATGTACATATGTGCAACACTAAATGGACTCAGTAGGTTGTGTGTGCCTCTGTGTGTGTATGTGTGTTTGTGTGTGTGTCCAAATTATAAAAAGAGGTCAAGAAATTGAGAAGGAGTGGAGGGGGAACACAGGAGGAGCTGAAGGGGGAAGAGGGAGAGGGGTGAAAATGATGTAAGTATGGTGTATTCGTGTTTGAAAATCTCAAAAACATTTTATAAAAAAAAGGAATACAGTTAGAATACAGTTAAAATTATAGTAAAATTATAAGTACTTTATTTCCATTATTATAGTTGTAATTTCTGTGCAAAAAGGAAATTAATATCTTAATTTCTAGACTATGAAATATTCGTAAATACACACAGTAAAAGCTCACTTTCCTGAAGTATATACTAACCAAGAACAGCTGCACTAAGGAAATAATTCAGTAAGTATACTCCCATTGAGTTATACAGGATGTGACTGTAGGCCTTCAGATGTGGTAAAAGGCACTGCTGGGTGTAGGATGAAGAGTTAGGGATGCTTTCATCCTCCTCTTCAACATTTAACTTGTGGCCCCCTTAAGTTAGCTGTGTCACCATTTCCTTGTTTATAACCCTTCCTTCAGTATATTTATCTACCATGTTAGAACAAGGAGACAATATATTTCATGCTTATGCAATTTTAAAAATATTAGTTAAGAAACATATAATTTATAGTATAAAACAAAGTAAGCTTATAGAGTAAAACAAGTAATTCCTCTGTTACATGTGTTTCAACCACATTCCTTCAATCAGAATATAAGCAGCTTCCAATTTGGGTGATTTGGATTAAGATCATTATTCAGATATATGAATAGCTTCACAAAGAAAATAAGGACATCTATTATGATGAACTGCATCCCACTAGCATTTAAAATAAATTCATAGTATTTAAACTGTTATTAAAAACATATAAATTAACCAGGCATGGTGGTACATGCCTGTAACCCAGCACTTGAAAGGCTATGACAGGACTGCTGCAAGTCTGAGGCCTAAACTACATAGCAAGTATCAGGCCAGTCAAGGCTATATAGCAAGATAATGTCTCTAAAATGAAAGAAGGGAAGAAGGAAGAAAGGAGGGAACGGAGAGGGAGATAGGGATGGAGGGAGGGAGGGAAGAAGGGAGGGAAGGGAAAAAAAAGAAAAATTATTCCCAATGTTAAACTTCATTTTGCAAAGTCATCATAGAAATAATAAATTTAGGCTCCAGGCTGAATTACTTTATGTAACAAGATGTTATTAATTGTATTAAAAAAAATAGACAGCCAGGCGTGGTGGCGCACGCCTTTAAGCTCAGCACTCGGGAGGCAGAGGCAGGTGGGTTTCTGTGAGTTTGAGGCCAGCCTGGTCTCCACAGCGAATCCAGGCCAGCTGGGGCTACAGGGAGACCCTGTCTCAAA
>NW_008330362.1:870375-880318 GCF_000622305.1 Nannospalax galili
AGCCCTGTCGAAAAAAAGCCAAAAAAAAAAAAAAAAATTAAACAAAAAAAACTCATCATTGTATTCTATAATAATTCCTGGCTTTTCATACTGGAAATTTTTATTTATGCTCCATTTTATTTAAGACATTCAAGAAGATCTTGTTTTTCTGACTTGGTACACCAAAATCACGTGATCTTTTTGACATTTTTTAAGAAACCACATGCACCTGGGGTTGTTAAATGTCAGCCCCTTATCGCTCAGTAAAACAAATTATCTAAATTCTTTCAACCTGTTGAAAGCATTTTAAACCACAGCAGAGGAGACACAAATGTATTTCAATTGTCTTAAGGAAGTCCCTGGTCAAATGTACCATGTTTTTCACATACATACCATAACAGTATCCCCTAAAAGTGTTGTTTTTATATTACTACACATTGGGAAAAAACTGCTCTCAGTACTGTGGAGCAGTAGCTGTCATGGCCTAGAATTTAAGATGGATTTATACTGAGCGATATAAATACTTAGAATAAAGCTTAGCACTAAAACACTATCTTGTTAACACTACTACTAGCAACGGCTCTGTAATAAAACAAGCAATCATTAGCTTTCTGTGCTGTTCATAGTAGAAGGCACTCAAGGATTTCCCAGTGGGGCATAATGCCCTCACCTGTGACCCTGGCACAAGACAGGCTGAAGCAGAACTGCTAAGCAGCAAGTTCCAGGTAAGCCTGGGTCACCATGTTTTTTCCCTTTCATTCTATAAACAGTCAAGTGGGGCTTTTTCCCCCCCATACTTAAGTTGTTGCTTAAGTATGTCAATGGGTCAGATAAGAAAAAGCCTAAATAAAGGCATTTGTTTGTTTTGTTTCTTACCACTGGCCACCTCCAACCTCCCCATAACTTCACTTTTCACCTTTTGCCTTTAGGTGAAAATTTAGCTTTTATTTCTGATCTTCACCACATTTCCATTTGCCCCAAAGACACCTGCATACTAAAACTTTAAACTCTACAAATTCATAACCACTGTCCCTCTGCAGGAATCCCTAATGTATTCCTCTCTGCACTTTAACCCCCACAGCACATCCATCCCTTTCAGGGAACTCTGAAGTACTCTTTTTCCTCCCAATTACCATTGCCACAGAATCCCCCTCAAAGCCTAATCAGCATCAGCATCAAACCTTCCAGATACATTTATTCTTTTATAAATATAAAAGACCCTCCAGGGCTGGAGAGATGGCTCAGCAGTTAAAAAACACTGACTGTTTTTGCGAAAACCCGGGTTCGAATCCCAGCACCCACATGACAGCTAAAAACTGTAACTCCAGTTCCAGGGGATCTGACAGCCTCTTCTGTCCTCTGCAAGCATTGCACGACAGGGGTGCACTTACCTACATGTAAGCAATACATGCATAAACACAAAATAAAAATAATAAATAAAATATTTAAAAACATATATATAAAGGACCCCCCTCCATGTTCCTGTTTCCTTAAAATTTTACCAATTGTTTCTTTTGTAAAAAATTGTTGACTTTTACTTATGTGTATATATGTATACCTGTTTGTCAGGTGTGTACCCTGTGCCCACAGAGGCCAGAGGAGGTGGCCAGATCCCTGAAGCAGTGTGGGTGCTTGCAGAGAACCCAAGTCCTCTGCAAGAGCTGCAAGTGCTTTTAACAACTATCTCTCCAGCCTCCTCTTACCAGTTTGCCATTTACTATCCTTAGATCCATCATTTCAGACTTCTAAACTAGAAACCTGGAATAAGTCAGTTAATACCAGTATTATTCATCAGAGGCTAGTGATAATCATGCTGTTAGTTCTGTGCTATTGTTTACATATTATGGATCTAGAAACCAAATTGCTATTTAGTTTACTTCTTTGAGGAAGAGGATGCATGTTCCTAAACTTGCCAAGGTAGAGGAAGCACATGTTCTTAAATTAAGAACTGTCTAGTCTTCTATGCATCTGACTTTCAGTCCGGCTTTAAATGGCCTGGTTTTTTTTTCCTTCTCCCTTCCATTCTTCTCTAGGCAGATGTTGAGATTTACAGCCTGCCTGAATAGGTTTTTCTTTTAAACTTTAATAAAATTGTCCTAAAACTTCAGTATGAGTCCATTCTTAAATTCTTTTGCTAATGAGACTAAGAACCCTAAGCCCATTTCTCCTCTATCAGTTTGATTTTGGAATAAAGTCTCATCATTTTGCCCAGGCTGATCTTAAACTCCTGAACATAAGTGGGCCACTTCTCAGAAGGCTCTCAAGTAGCATCAAGTCAGGCATCACCAGGACCAGCAAAAAAAATCTATTATAAAAAATTGTGTGTGTGTGTGTGTGTGTGTGTGTGTGTGTGTGCACAAGCACATGTATGCCAGGGTACTTGTGAGGAGATCAGAGAACTACTTTTGGGAGTCAGCTCTCTTCTTCCATTGCTGTGGGATCTGGGGACTGAATTCAGGTCATCAGCCTAGAGTGTTAGGGAAACCATGCTTAGAAGAGAAAGGGGGGAGGAGGAGGAGGAAAGAGGAAGAGGGATAAGGGGGGAGGAGGAAGAGGAGGAAGAAGAGGAAGAAGAGGAGGAGGAGGAAGCTCCAAGTCTGCTGCAGTTGAAAGAGGCTACACTAGGGTGGCAAGAATTTCAGTCAGGAAATGTTCACCCTCTCATGAATGCACTAGTTACTTTGCCTGTCTTCTTTAGTATGACTTAAGGTGAACCCATCATCTTAGGGGTGATCTCTTAGCCAGGTGATTGACCTGGCAAAACTGGAATGTTAGGTCCTTACCCAGGCCTGCAAGAGGCCTTTCTTGCTACTATAACAAAACAGATAATCACATATTAATCATATACTGTAATATTATTCATTAGCATCAAAATAGCTGTAATTTCCTTGGCATAAAATGACTTTGAAGATCATTTTTTAAGAATCTTTTAAAAATTATTTTAATTTAGTGCTTTTATTTTTTTGTGTATGTGTATATTGCCTGCAAGTGTGTAAGTGTACCGGTGTTGTGCAATGCCCACAGAGGTCAGGAAAGGGTGTCAGATCCCTGGAACTGGAGTTTCGTACAGTTGTTAGTTGCCTTGTGGGTGCTGGGAACTGAACCTGGGTCCTCTGCAAGTGCAGTCACTGCTCTTAACCACTGAGCCATTTCTCCAGTCCCCAATCCAAATTATTTTAAAACTTAGAATTCTATGAACAGTAAAGAAAGTATCTTTGTTCTTTTGTCTACATGTTTATGTTAATTACATTTATTTATTGATGAAGAGAAATTATTTCCTGACTTCATTTCTTGGCTGCTGGAGCAGGTTTTTACCTAGAAAGTCATAGTTACTACTCTCTTTTCTAAGACAGAAGATGAATCCCAACTTGGGTAGAATGCAATTTGACTTAGCTTAGAAATTATTCTTACTGGTGCCTATCTGGAGTTTTTAGTTGTTATTTGAGAAAAATGTGTAAGTTGTGAATAATTATAATTAAGCCCTATCCATGTTACACTGTATATTTTAATTATGGATTCAGATTAGAATAAACTAATCAAATCTTTAAGGCCATTTTCCTGTTTTCAAACAGGAATGGAATGATAAAACATTGAACTATGTATGATGAAATCAGTAAAAAAAAAAAAAAGGTACATTGGAAATATAAAATTGCTATAAAATGCTACTGGAGAGGTTAATGTTTTATTAGTAGATTATAAGTATTAGAAAAACCTTTCCCCAGATGTTGTAGCTTATTTTTTCCTGGGTTTGAAGAATGAAGAACTTAGGTAAGGAAATAGCCTTATTTGTAAAGTCAGGTAGGTGGAACAGACTCTTTGGGTCAGGTAGCAGGTGTGGTGGGGGGCAGTACTGTCAGGGGGCCAAAATGATAGCCCAGAATGCTAAATGAAGGAGTTTGGTGTTTATTCAGTAATCATATAGAACCTTAGAAAAATTGAGCTGGGTATAGTGGCACATGATTGGAATCCCAGTCCTTGGTGGGTAGAAACTGGGGGGTCAGGAGTTTAAGGTCATCGTCAGCTACATCGCCAGTTTGAGGCCTGCTTGAGTAGACTCTAATGACCTCCAAACCTAACGACAGCTACAGCAACACCCCAAATAAAACAAAAACAAGACAAAACAAAACCAACCAACCACCACCAACAAAACCCCTAAAACATTGAGCAAAATAGTAAGAAAAAATGATAGACTTTTAGGTAGATTACCCTAATTAATAGTGACATGCAAGGTAAATTAGAGGAATTAACATAGGCATATAGACAATGTCACAAGGATGCTTCCAATACTGTGTGAATGAAAGTTCCCAGAAAGAAGCCACACTTTCCACTGAACCTTCTTCAAGGCTGATTATCTGACAGAATTTCAATGATTTTGCAGAAGTTGGAATGTTACACAGTTTATCTTGGGCCATCTGTAGGCCCTGTAATGGCCATTCCTTGTTCATCTCTGTCTGACCTAACATCCTGTGACTAGGAGCTAAAACCTTTGGGAATGTACTAAATTAGCAGACCCCTGGCTTCCATCAACCCAAAACATCTGAGGCCAATAGCAAAGATTTCCGCTGCTTTACTATAACATGTCTACCTACCTAATGTTTCCACCAATGTACTTGAAAATGTCTTGATTTGTGATTTTCTTTGTTCTATTACTATGAAAACTTCATGGAACTGTTTGCCACATTGGGCTAACCTAAATCTGTGTTCCTGGAACCAACAGTCACTCAAATTTGGCTTCAGAGTAAAGGCTCTCTTATCCCCTTTGAGGTGAGAGTTGTGTTTCTTACAATGATAACTGTTTATGCCATTCCAACTTTTACAGTAATCTGAGTTTGCATTATTTCCTTTTTAGTATTGAAGTCTGCAATTCTCCTCTTCATAGAAGGCAGGAATCATTCTCCACCTGCCTTGCCTTCAAACTGGAGTCTTTAGCATGTTACTTTCAGTTCTGCTGATTTGCAAATACCCTCAAAACTTACCCAATGATAATCAGAGACCGAGGATGGAGGGGTAGCTCAGAGGCAAAATATGGCATGAGAGGGTCTTAGGTTCAATCCCTAGTACCACAAAAACTAATAATAATAATAATAATAATAATAATAATAATAATAATAGAGAACCCACCAGTAATAAAAATGAAACACCTTGAGAAAGAATATAAAAATTTTATGTTGGTTAGTGGGATAAACTTTCAGCATTTCTCTGAAGATCTATGTTACTGGTAGGCAACAAAATTGATAGAGCAAGGAAAGGAGAATATCCCAGCAGCAGCAAGCGCTGACATTGCTGAAATTTCCTGTGGTCCTTCCAAGAGATTAGTGATCGCCAGAAGAATTCTGACAATTGCTTATCAGTCATTCACTACAAAGTTAAGAATGTCACATAATTAGCCATATGAGGAAAATAAAAATCTATGGGGCCTGGGGCTATATGTACCTCAGTGGCAGAGCACTTGGCCTAGTAGTTATAAGGACCTGGATGAGAGCTCCAGCTCCAGCACTGACAAAGAGAAAATGTAAAAAGTGAAAAGAAAACCACCATGCCCATTAAAAGATTAAAGTGAGAGGGCTGGAGGGGTGTCTCAGTGGTTAAGAACACTGGCTGCTCTTGCAGAGGAACTGGGTTCTGTTCTTGGCACCCATGTAGTGGCTAACAACCATCCTTAATTCCAGTTCCAGGGGATACAACAGCCTCTTCTGGCCTCTGTGAGCAATGTATAACATGGGTGCACTTAAATATACGTAGGCAAAACACTCATACACATAAAAAGAAAAACTCAAAAAATTCTTAAGATTAAAGTAAGATTATTTTCTCAAGGTACCTTTTATTGTTTTATTGCCAAGTTAATAATAAATTGACTTTTAAGCTGAAATACACCTATGACTGCTTCTGAGAATTCTAAAACTTTCTATTCATGAATAGTCTCCTTAGAGATTATGGGTAGAAAAGAATTCACCTCAGAAGAGAAACACTATTAAGGATTTCTGGTTATTTTTGTTAACATTTGACTAGTGGATAGCTAAAATTGCAGCTTTAACATTATTCTAAGAGTAAGCACAATTTTAAAAAGGAAATTATTGGGGTGGAGAGATGGCTCACTGGTTAAGAGCGTTTCTTGCTCTTTCAAAGGACCCAAGTTCAGACCTCTGAACCCATACTAGGTGGCTCACAACTGCCTGTAACTCCAGCTCCTGAAGATCTGATGCCCTCTTCTGACTTCTAGAGACATCCACATGCGGCATATACTGACACAGACACATAAATTAAAATGGATTAGTGATAAACACTTGATACTACAAGTTTATCATATAATTCTGAGCAATAATCTGCATGTATTTTAGCAGCCTGTCTCTACAGATCAGCTCATACATTGTTTAGGTCAACATTAAAACTGCTTTGTGTTCTAGGTAAAACTTAATTAGGAAGGTGAATATGCCATACAGTAAGAACTTATATATGTAATCTATGCCCCAACAGGAATGGACACTGGACTGATTTACTGCCACTCCTTTCATTGCACAGAACACTGAGATGCTCTTTAGTAGTGTGAGTTACCATTCCAGTTCATCACTGTGTCTATTCCCTCTACCGGGACAGAAACCAAGGTTCAACATAATTTAGAAGGAATGCTAATATTATGAAGTTATCGTTTTTCGTGTGTTGTTTTGAGACATAGTTTCATTATGTAGCTCAGGCTGGAATAGAACTGGCTATTATAAAACTTAGTTTGGCCTCAAACTCATGGAGATCCTCCAGCCTCAGTCACCAAATACTGGGATTACAGGCATGATCCACTATGCCTGGCTATTGTTACTTTTAAACTAAGAAGGTTATGTTTAATATCTCCTCTTACATGGTTTTCTTTCATTTTTTTCACTCCAACAGGACTGAACCCAGGGTCATGTGCTTGCTAGACAAGTGTTCTGCCAATAAGCTAAATCCCTGCCACATGATTTTTTTAAATTTATTTTTATTCTTAATTATGTGTATATGGGTGCCTGTGTGTAGATATAGGCATGAGTGCTGGTGCCTGCAGAGCACAGAGGTGTCATATCCCCTGGAGCTGGAATTATAGGCAGTAGTGAGCCACCTGATGCGGGTGCTAAGAACTGAATTCAGGTCCTCTGCTCTTTTTTTTATATAATTTCTATTTATTTATTTTTTTATGTGTATGAATATATTGGCTGCATATATGTGAGTGCACCTGTGTCATGCAATGCCCTGGAGGTCAGAAGAGGGCTTCGGATTCTCCTGGAACTAGAGTTAAGGATGGTTCGTAGCCATCATGTGGGTGCTGGGAATCGAACCCAGGTCCTCTGTAAGAGCAGTCTGTGCTCTTAACTGCTGAGCCATCTCTCCAGCCCCAGGTCCTCTGCTCTTATTGGCTGAGTCCTTGTGATTTTTTTTTTTTTTGAATACTTGGAATATAAGACCCTGCCATGTATTCCAAGTTGGCCTCAAATTCATAAGCCTCCTGCCTTAGTCTCTTGAGTACCAAGATTGCAGGCATGCACCACTATACCCTGTTCGATAGTTTTAACTAGATACCAACACTAGTTTGTATAGGATATACTCCAAAACCTTCAGAATCTTTTTATTTTTATTTATTTATTTATATTTTTTTTGGTCTTTCTGAGACAGGGTCTCCCTGTAGCCCCAGCTGTCCTGGAATTCACTATGTAGACCAGGCTGGCCTTGAACTCATAGAGTTCCACCTGCCTCTGCCTCCCAAGTACTGGGATTAAAGGCATGTGCCACTGCGCCCTGCTGGAAGTGATTTCTTTTATAATTTGATGGACTCATGTTGTGTACTCCAAAACATTATCCTGAGAACAGATAGGTTTTACCAGATGCCAAAAGGGTCTCTGGTACACAAAAGTTGACAAATCACTGTTCCAGGAACCCAAATGTTGAGGCCACTCTCCTAAAGCTCACGAACATAAAGAAAAGCCCTTTATCACAGATAAATAAATAATTAAGCAAATAAATAAACATAAAAAAGTATAAATAGAAACAAAAGATTTCAGGTTAACCAAAGTAAATCTCAGCCACTATAAAAGATACTTGTTTTTTCTTTTTTTGTTTAGAGATAGGGTCCCGCTAGTAGCCCTGGCCTGGAACTCACTATATAGACCAGGCCAGCCTGAAATTCACAAAGATTCACCTGCCTCTGCCTCTATCTTCCAAGTGCTGGGATTAAAGTCTTGTACCACCATGCCCAGATTATTTCTAAAGGAAAATGTTAAGATACTTTTGTATTCCACAATCTTCAAAATTAAAATCATCACTTCTAAAGCATACCTTGTTGAGCTAAAGTTGATCTAAGCATCCCAGTCTTTGACCAGACTTTTACTTGTCCATCTTCTCCAACTGTACAGAGAAAAAAATTATCTGCATAAAATAAGCTTAGTTTAAACTTGCATACACAAATCAGTATCTGAATGTTTAAAAATCAGATGCAACTCATTCTAATTAAGTAACATAGTGTTTTTTAATATTTTTATGTGTATGAATGTATTGCCTGCATGTGAGTGCACCCGTGTTGTGCAATGCCACAGAGGTCAGAAGAGGGCGTCGGATTCCCCTGGAACTGGAGTTAAGGACGGTTTATAGCCGCCATGTGAGTGCTGGGAATCGAACCCAGGTCCTCTGCAAGAGCAGTCAGTGCTCTTAACTGCTGAGCCATCTCTCCAGCCCCGGAGCATAGTGTTTTAACTGTAAATTTTAATAGAAATTACTTGGAAAAAATATTATCAAAGTAACAATTTTCATGACTAAATGTTTTTTTCCCTTCAAATTCAGAAAATTTATGAGTATATTACTTAAATAATGTTTCCACTGACACTGTAATCTCTATTTTAGAACTCTAGGGAAAGTAGTCTCAGTGCAGTAACTACTGCAGCTGAATTCGCACAAGGGAGGGACTGAACGGAGTGAGGGGGTAAGTTCTCCTTTGAGTAGCTTAGCTGAAAAGGGAAGAACTCATAGCTATAGAATCATTTAAGGAAAGGATTTTCATTTATTTACTTACTACATTTTATTTTTGTGGTGCTAGGGAGCAAACCTAGAGCCTTCTGAGTAATAGGTGAATACTGTACCACTGAACTACATCCGGCCTGGGATTTATATTGTCTCCTTAATTTTTAAAATGATTCATATCTAAACACATTTATACGCTGGGAAAGCTACTAGAAAAGAAGTTAAAGGGACAGGTGACAAAATAATAAAGATAAATTAATAAATCCTCTTGGAGAAGGTGGGGGTGGTTTAATAACACATCCACAAATTCTTTACTATTCCTTTCTTTGAAGGTACAGTTTAACTTCTCTCTCCTTCAATGTGGACTGTACTTAGAAGTCTGATTGCTGAGGGTCAGTAACAAAAAATACTGTAGCTTCTAGCTTGCTATTTTCGGATCTCTAGGAAGCCATGTTGTAAAAATACTCAATCAGCCCTCTGGAGTTGCCTATGTGGTAAAGAATTAAGGTCTCCTGCCAAAGACAGAGAAGAACTAAGGCTTCCTGCCAACAGCCATGTGAGTAAGCCAAGCTGAAAGTGGATCCTCCAGCCCAGTCAAGCCAGTCAAGTTTTTCTGTGACTGCAGCCCCATGTTACAACTTGAATGGAACCGCATGACAATTAAGACAGAAAGAACCACCCACCTTAGCTGCTCCCTGGCCTACAGAAACTGCCAGATCTTGCATGCTCACTATTTAAATCTCTAACTAGTGAGGGAACTCATTATGCAGGAATAGATAACTAATCTAGTAATACTTTGGAGTAGGATAGGGATGGAAGAGAGCAGGGAGATAAAAGAAAATAAAGGCAGGCTATGAGACTACTGTGAATTTTGGAATTTTAAAAAATTGTAACTTTTACTTACTCCAGGGACTTGCTCATTCTAAAAACGTTCTTTGACAGAACACTCTCCAAAGGTCACAAAAAAAAAAAAAAAAAAAAAAAAAAA
>NW_008330362.1:880446-886555 GCF_000622305.1 Nannospalax galili
AAAAAAAAAAAAAAAATTGTTAGTTTTGATATGCAGAAACTGAACATTGTGGTGCATTCTTATAATCCTGACATTCAGGGGGCTGAAGATGGATGATTGCCAATAAGAGGACAGACTGAGCTGCAAAGTGAATATAAGGCCAGCCTGGACTACATGTCAAAACTTTGTCTCAGGCTGGACAGAGAGCTAAGAGTGCTTGCTTCTCTTCCAGAGAATCTGGGTTCAGTTCCCAGCACTTATTATCAAATGGTTCACAACAGTGGTTAACACCAGTTCCAAGGGATTGGAAGCCTTCTGGTCTCTGTGGGCACCTGTACATACATGGCACACATTATGTTTATGTATACATAAACATAAATAAATAACCTAACTCAACATAGAAAAAAGAAGACATTCTGAACACCATTACACAGTTGTCTAGATTGATCCTGTGACAATTATTTGCTCCTAGCCAAGGAAGCGTACTATGACTAAATGAAAATATTTCATTTGAGGCATTTTCTCCAAAAATTCACTGAAAAATTCATGTTTGGGCTAGAGGATACTCCTCAGTGGTAGGTCACTTGTGTAGCATGTGAAAGGCCCAGGTTTCAGTCCCAGCCTAGCACAGCAAAAGAAGGGGAGTGATTTTGCTGATAACTTACCCGTAACTAATGCTGTTCCCTCATAATTCCACCTTCCTGCAAGCACTGCTCCACAGTGGGCCTCTACACTTTTTTCCACTCTTCCTAACTTAGAAATTAGATGGAATTTTCCTAAAAGAAATTATTTGTGAGAAATCTATTTATTAATTTATTCAATATTCTAATATTTGTTGAGCTCCTATTAATCAGGAGTTATTAGGCACTAGGGTCATAAGAGCAAATAGTAATTATTCCCAATCTCAAAAAACATACAAATCCATTGGAAAAAGATACAGAAACAAAATTATGAAAACTTGAAGCAAGTGGCATGATAAACATATATAGTATATTTCATTTACTAAGCAAAAAGATGGGTGGTTTAGATTAGAAAGATATCTGGGTTGGGGATTTAGCTCAGTGGTAGAGCGTTTGCCAAGGCCCTGAGTTCAGTCCTCAGCTCCGGGGAAAAAAAAGAAAAAAAAAGATATTTGAGCCCAAAGGAATAAAATGTCTTAGTAAATTAAAAATAATTTAATACTATTTTTTGAAGTAATCTGAATTAATTATAAATGAAAAAAATATTTAAAATGTATGAAACACATTTTTAAAGATTACAAATGTCCATGAGCAAGATATGTTCGTAGTATCAGCACATGGGAGGTAGTCAGGAGGACAGACAGTTCTAAGCCACCTTGGGCTATTCAGTGAGTTCAAGGCCAGCATAGGCTACATAGTAAGGTCCTGTCAAAAGAGAGGGGGAAAGGGAGGGAAGATGGAGAGGAAGAGGGAGATGGACAAGAAAAGAGAGGGAGGTGAAGAAGAGGAGAGGTGAGGAGAGGGGAAGGGAGGAAAAGGGGAAGGGAGATAGAGAGTAGAATGGGGAGGAGGCTAAAGGAGGATGGGAAAGACAAAAACAGAGAAAAGCAACATTAAACAAATATTGAACGGATTAATTTTTATAGTAGTGTAAGTTATTAATTCTGAAAACTGTATTATAAAATTAAACAAATGGATAAATATATTAATAATAGAACCAGAGCTCCCCGTTATTTCCAAGTTAGAAAAAGAAAAAATTAGAATTAACCCTGTGGTGTTGTATTAGAATTGGTCTTATCAGAATAAATTCAAGGTTTAGAAAGACAGAGAGAAATGGCTACTGACATGCATTTAAATTTGTTACATTTATATATTTATGGGGGGGGAGGCACACATGTCATGGAGAACATATGGAGGTCAGAGGACAACTTTTAACAGTCAGTTCTCTCCTTCCATAATGTGGATCCTGAGGATTGAATTCGGGTCATCAGGCTTGGCGGCAAGTGCCTTCACCCACACTAAGCTATCTCAGTAATCCTGAATTTTTAAATATACATTTATATTTCTATTTCTTAGTTCTGTCTGAGGGAGCCTAGAGGAAAACAAACCCCATTGGAATGAGCACTGCTAATGATGTCCATATCTTGACTTTTAAATATCACTGAGCATCCAAAAACAAGCCTCTTCGGAAAATGGCTGATTTAGAAACTAGGACTGAAAACTACAAGATAAGCCTAGAACATCTTGTGCCAGTACGGAAGGAAGTGCTTAAAAACTGATGAGTACAAGTACCAGAAAAGAAAAAAAAACAATGTAGCTGGCTGCGCTAATGGAGTTCTCACTGGCCAAATAACAGAGAATTTTAAAAAATCAAGATTAAGAAATGACAGTAACAGAAAAACTCGTGAAATAAAATAAACATCTATGAGGCCAGCCTGACATTAAAAGAATAAAAGAAGTGGACAAAGGACAGAAAGTTTCCTTACAGCAGGACACCAACAATTTCATATGAACAAGATTATAGAGATAGAAAAGCTAGCATTTGGCAACCGTTTTGGTAATAAATGATCTAGCCAAGAATCATCAATAGAGCGAAGAGATAAGAGGAAGTCTGAGAAGGAACAGAATTTTTTATGTAGTCTCAAAATATTCTCTCACAACCTATTAAAAGAGAGAAAATACTTATGTAACAGTAAATTAACTTAGCAAACACATACTATCAGGTAAGGAAAGTTAACATCACCAGAAATGAGTCTAATCAACATCATGAGTCTCCTAGTCTTCTAATTATTCCTGCTAAAAACTTGTAAACAGAATCAAATCATTAAGAAACATACAAATAAAAGTTAAGAAACTTTCAATCAAATAAAAGGCCTGTATTCTTAAAAATTATCAAGATCAGCCAGGCGTGGTGGCGTACGCTCTGTGAGTTCAAGGCCAGCCTAGTCTACATAGTGAGTTCAGGTCAGCTGGGACTACAGGGAGATCCTGTAGAGGATCAAAAAAAAAAAAAAAAAAAAATTTATCACGATCATATAAGAAAATAAGACAAGCAGGTGCTAGTATACCAATATCAAATAACACAACTCAAAGCACAAATCATAGTAATATATTATCTTTTAAATACAAAGATTTGTACACACCATTCACTAAAAACTTACCATCAGAACTTGTGAGAACAAAGCTTTCTGCCTGAGTCTGCTTCTTTATGCCTAAACTTTTTGGAAACCAATGAATATCTATAGGGTAGATGTCATCAGGAAGCTTGACTATTTGACTTGTTTCACTGGTTAACAAGTTCCACTTCACTATCTGGTGGTCATCACTGCATGAATACAGTTCCTCAGCAGTAGTCCAACCCACACAGCTTACTAATTCTTGATGTGATATTACATTAAGGAGAGATAAAATACACAAATCTTTATTACTATTTTTATTTTATGTGTATGAGTATATTGCCTGTATGTATTTAAGTGCACCCATGCTGTGCAATGCCCAGAGGTCAGAAGAGGGTGTCGGATCACCTAGAACTGGAGTAATGGATGGTTGCAAGCCGCCTTGTGGGTGCTGGGAATCAAACCTAGGTCCTCTACAAAAGCAGCCTCTTCAAGAGCAGCCAGAACTCTTAACTGCTGAGCATCTCTCCAGTCCCAAAAGTCTTAAATTCTTTTAATTATTCAAAATATAGATTATGAAAAGAAAAAAGGCCAAATGTTTTCAAACTCCTAAGTGTATGTTTCACAATGTAAATTTATTATTTTTCCATGTAAAGTAAATTGAGCATCTACCACAACAGTTATAAGGATGGAAATGAAGGTTGATGGTTACTTTTCTCTTCTGGTTGCACACGCAGTACCTTCCAGCACTATGAAAGCTAGCCAGTAGAGATAAAGCTCTGAATCAGCATTAGCTTATTTCTCCTTGTTTGTATTACAGTTCTTGTATGTAGTCTTCAGCAATGTAATCTTACCATCAAGTTCTGGTGGGTAACCAACAGCAGGAGCAATGGACAGTATTGTTTGAGGGTCTATGGGACCCCTGGTCAACATCTTCAAAAGAGGGACTCCATCCTGGCACTGAGTTCTTTGCTAGCCTGTGGTATCTAGTAGGGACAATGTCCCCAATATAAGGTAATTCCTTTAAATTTCCTTTTATATTGTATATGTATATACTTTAAGAAGTATCTATAGTGAAAGGTTTACATATGACTTTTTCTAAAGGCCTTTAGTATTAGCTATTCCTCCCCATACTCCCTGTGAATCCTGTAAGCTACAACAAAAACTGGTCTGGCAAGATATGCCCACTGGTAAATAGTGGCACAAATGTTATGGGAGTAACCAACTACTTTCTTATTGGCTTTAAGGTCTGCTTCACAAGATGGAGCACATACCTGACACTGATAGGAGGCCTAGGAACCTGTGGCTAAACAGGCCACAGCCAACAGCAGAGAAACTATTATTATTCTGCTAAATAGACATAGTATTAAACTGATTCCTAAAGGCTTATTGTTATATACATCAATTTATGCCATCTCTCAACTCTCATCAGAGAAGCTTCCTCATGAAGCAGACAGTGATTAACACAAAGACCCATAACAGGCCAACATGCAGGGGACATCTGTATTAAATTTCTGCTTCCCAAGCTCAGGGATCATTGCAAAAGAGAGGCAGAAAGATTGTAAAAGACAGAGGTGATAGATGACCATAAGGAAACAGAGTTTTCCAGACAACTGGGTTGTTACTTAGATGAACTCACAGCAATGTGACTACATGCACAAGTCCCATATAAACTCAAGCCAGACAAAATCCCAGCATAGGCATGAGGAAGTAGAGAAGAAACCCCAACCCTAGCTGAGGAACTATTGGCAACTGATACCTGTGGAGAGGAGTTAGGGTTAGGGTTTCCACAAGAAATTGTAGATTACATTGCAGATAAGAAGGATGTATATAATAAAGTATTAAAACCTTTTTCCTCTTGGAGACGACACAGAGGACACTGGCAAGTATCGGCGGAGAGAACACATGGTGGTATCGTTGCTGACTGGCCACAACTCTGTTGGACTTGTATTTATTTTTAATATTTTATTTATTATTTTTATTTTATGTATATGAGTGTATTGACTGCATGTATGTAAGTGCACCCATGTCTTGCAATGACCACAGAGGTCAGAAGAGGACATCGGCTCCTTTGGAACTGGAGTTAAGGATGGGCATTAGCCGCTATGTGGATGCAGGAAACTGAACCTTGATCCTCTGCAAAAGCAGCCAGTGCTCTTAATGGCTGAGCCATTTCTCCAGTGCCCCAGTCTTGTATTTAAACTGAATGTTTTGCCCTTTAAAATAAATCTGTTATAGCCAGGCATGGTGGCACACACCTTTAATCCCAGCACTTGGGAGGCAGAAGCAGGTGGATCTCTGAGTTCAAGGCCAGCCTGGTCTACATAGTGAGTTCCATGACAGCTGGGGCTATAGGGAGATATTGTCTTAAAAAGGCCCAAAAAACAAAAACAAAACAAAAATAAATAAATCTGTTATAAAACAAGCAAAAACAAAAAAAAGAGGAGTAAGAAAAACATCAATAATAATTTAAAAGTGGAGTTGGCTCAGTGGTTAAGAACACTGGCTGCTCTTGCAGAGAACACAGGTTGTTTCCAGCACCTACATGGTGGTTAACAACCATCTATGACTCCAGTTCCAGGGGACCTGATACCCACTTCTGGTCTCCAAGGGCATTGCATGACCCAGGTACATTTATATACATGCAGGAAAAACATTTATACACATAAAAGAAAGAAAAACAGAGAGAGAGAGAGAGAGAGAGAGAGAGAGAGAGAGAGGAGGGAAGGAGGGAAGAAAGGAAGGAAAGAGAGAAGAGAGAAATAATTTAAAAATAAAATTTAGAGCTAATATTTTACTTTGGAGAATATCTGCAACTATGATCTTATATATTATTAAAACAATTTAAGCTCGAGAGATGGCTCAGCAGTTAAGACCACTGACTGTTCTTTTAGATGACCTGGGTTCGAATCCCAGCACCCACATGGCAACTAACAGCTGTCCGTAACTCCAGTTCCAGGGGATCCAACAGCCTCTTCTATCTTCCATGGGCATTGCATGACACAGGTGCACTTACCTACATGTAGGCAACACACATAAAATATTTTAACCGGG
>NW_008330362.1:887453-954936 GCF_000622305.1 Nannospalax galili
TTCTTGCAGAAGACCCAGGTTCGAATCCCAGCACCCACATGACAGCTAACAACTATACATAACTCCAGTTCCAGGGGATCCAACAGCTTCTGACCTCTGCGGGCATTGTATGACATGGGTGCACTTACCTACGTGCAGGTAATACACACATACACATAAAATAAAAATAATAAAATTAAAAAAATATATACAAAAGCTGTCCTGAAACTAAATCAAAAGATGGTAAAAACCAGGAATCCCTCAATAACAGATCAATTTTGATTCTGTCTAATGGATATTTTAAGGGCCTTAAACTAAAATCTATATGGAAATAAGACAACTTTACCAACTTAGTGGCTCAGTCTGGGGTTTACATTTTATTGGGGTGAGGGAGAACAATTGTCCAACTCTTTATAACTAACATAGTGAAAAGCAAGTGAATTACTTAAGGAAGAGGTAATAAGGCGGCTAGAGAGCTGGTTCAGCGGTTAAGAGCACTGACTGCTCTTGCAGAGGACCGGGGTTTGATTCCCAGTAATCACATGGTGGCTAACAATGGTCTGAAACTCCAGTTCCAGGAGAATCCAATGCCCTCTTCTGACCTCCAGGGCATTACACAAGACAGGTGCATTTACATACATGCTGGCAATACACTTGTACACATAAAATAAAAACAATAAATAAAATATATTTTAAAAAAAAAAAAAAAAGGAAGAGAAGGCTGGGCATGGTGGAGCATGCTTTTGATCCCAGGACTTGAGAGGCAGAGGTAGGAGGATCTCTGTGAGTTCAAGGCCAGCCTGGTCTACATAGTGAGTGCCAGGCCAGCTGGGGCTATAGGGAGACCGCTGTCTCAAAAAGACAAATAATAGATAAATAAGTAAATAAATAACTTACAAAAATGATGCAAGTTGGGCATGGTGGCACACCTCTCTAATACTAGCTACTTGGAAGGTAAGACAGGAAGATTGCTTAAACCCAGAAATGAGGCTAACTTGAGCAACATAATGAAACTCCATTTCAAAACCCAAAGTTATGTAAAAATCAGTTGAAAATAGCAAATGAAAACTTAAAAAGAAAAATTAATAACACTCTCAATCACATCATCAAAAGATCCATGTCAAGAAAAACACAAGTTGTCTGAGTCCAATTTACATTTATATTAATTCTTTTTGAGCAGTATCACTAAGTAATATAGGGAAAATAAGTGAGAATGTAATTAAAAGCAGGGAAAAAAATCTCTTTACTAAGTCTAAAATGATGTGAACTATATCAAAGTTCAGTAGGCTTCACTGAGATTATTCCTCACTCCCGAATTCAGGAAATAGTTTGGATCAGCAAGGCATAAATAAAACACCCTCACTTCCCTTCTCCAATTCTCTTTCGGTGATTTCTCTTAAACTTCTAAAGTATGAAACTGCATGTGGCACGACAAGGACAGAATGTGATTTACTTCAGGCACTCTTCATAGGTCATATTTTTGGTACTTAGGAGTTTTCCCTCTTTCTTAAAACTTCCTCCCTTCCATCAGATCCTTCCATCTAGGAAGAGGGAAAGAGTGATAACATTTTATAAAGATCTGCTTCTTCATAATTATTTAAATTGATTCAGATTTACAAGAAATACAAAAGAATAATAGAAAAATTGTTGCTTCTGGAAATGACAAACAGATTAAAATACATATGTACATATGTACGTATGTGGATGTGTGTATATGTTTAATATGCTATTATAACCAGAAACCTAAAAGATATTTGGCATGGTGTGTTCTGCATCGGAAAACCCTCCAACTACTGAAATCCATAATTAGGATGCTTCTTCACCAGAAGAAATCATAATCACCTTTATATAGTAAAAAACAGTATGCTTTGTTACAAGATCACCAGCCATTCAGAGATATGGTGCCAAGGAGTCAGAGAAAGTGAAGGGTAAATAGTGTAACACAGGAAAGTCTTCTTCCTCAGATTTTCCCTATATAGTCCATTTAGCTGAGATCATCTGTATGATTGCCATGTGCATTTTGATATAATATTAAATAAGAAAACAAAGAGAAAGTAATACTACAATCTGAGGAAATAAAGAAGAGTCTCGGTGCTACATTAAGGTATTTTTATCTGCTAAATGTGATGGTTAATTGCAATTGTCAACTTGACTGGATTAAGGCAACACCTAGTGTATTAGTGAGGCACACCTTTGTGTGTGTCTATGAGAGTGTTTCCAGAGATGAGGAAGACCCACCACTGGATGTGGGCATGCCACGATCATCTCATGGCTGGGCTCCCAGACTGAATAAAAGGGTTGGGAAGGAGAAAGCCAGCTGAGCACTGGCATTCCCCTTTTGGTTTCCTGGCCATTTGTGCCACAGAAGAAGCTGCTTCCACCATGTCTTCCCCGCCAAGATGAACCATGACCAAAATAAACCTTTCCTCCTTTAAGTTGCATTTTGTCAGTATTTGGTCCCAATGACAAGAAAAGTAACTAATACATCAAGGATCTGACTAACCAACTATAGCATTTGAGAGTGGGGTAAATAATAATTTCTAGACTATGGATAACTTTGCAACTTTACACAGGAAGCAGAGTGTAGCAGTATCACTGATTTTTTTGGTGCTAAAAACTAAATAATATAAATTGGTTTTGGTAAAGTGTGGGTAAATATTTATGAGGTTTGAGAAAGGAATAATATTGGCTTAGCAAAACCTGACATTGCTATGTGTGGTGGCACATGCTTGAAATCTCAACATACAGGATACTAGCCTATGCTAAGACCCATCTCAAAAAAACAAAAAGAAATTTAAAAATCCAGCTGTCCATCCACTAAGGTAAACTCCAAGTCTAGTCACTTCTCAGCAACTCCATCACAGTCCAAAGCCACCATCACCCCCCTGCCTCTATTACTACAGTACAGCCAGGCAGATCATTCTGCCCCTGGTCTTACCCCTCAAATCTTTCTAAACACCAGCCATCAGCCACCAATCCTTTGAAAGCTAAGTCAAAAGCAAAAGCTAGTGTGGCTGAAACAGAGGGAGTGAGGGGAGTGGCAAAGAAACAGGAAAGTAGAGGCATCTTGAAAAGTCTCAGTAAAGGCCTTATGTTTTCTTCTGGATGAACTGACAATCGAATGGAGGGCATATGACCAGAGATGGTTTGGAAAAAAAAAAAAAAAAAAAAAAAGGACTCTCAGAGGAAAGATGGAAAATGAATAGGACTGGAAGCCAGAGAACAGACAGGATTGAATAATCCAGAAGGAAATTGAAAGTGGAGCAGAGGGTGAGAAACGCTGGGCTGCAGGTGTGGGGAGTGAGCATGTTCGATTGGATTTTGAAGGAATATCTCACAAGATTGGCTGAGGAACCAAATGTGAGGCAACAGTACTAAAGCACAACTCTCAAATTCCAGTAGGCAAATGGGACTGCCCAGTACTGAAAGGGGGGAGACTGTAAGAAGTGATGATACTAAGACTTCTGCCTTGAGTATGTTAATTTAAGCTCAAGGTGTTAGAAGGCATCTCCATGGAGAAGTCCATCGGATAGTTAAGTCTGGAGTAAAGGAAAGATCCTTGTTGGAAACAATTTTAGATACCAGCTTGACAAGAACTCAAAGCATAACATTCCTATTAAAAACCATGACAAGGGGCATGGAGAGAGCTCAGCCGGTAAGAGCCCTTACTGCTTTTCCAGAGGACATGAGTTCACTTCCCAGCATCCATGTCAGGTGGCTTACAAACATCTTTGGGCCAACCGTGTATTCAGAAGCAAAGCACACTGAAGCTATGCAATGCAACACAGCCAGAAACATCTCTAATTCATTATGCATTTGATTTTGACTTAATTTTTTGGTTGCTAAATGTTTATAAATCTTTAACTGTTCCACTTTCACAACCCTCACATTCAGTTATGCAACCCACATAGAGTCATGACCCACACTTTAAGAGACTGTTCTGGAGGAATTCAGATTCCAGGGGAAGTGAAACAAGCACAGGCGCTAAGTACTATAGCAAGCCTGCATCGCCCAAGGTCCTTGGAGCCTAAAGTAGGAGAATCACTTGAGCTCAAGAATTATAGGCCAACCTTGGGGCTGGAGAGATGACTCAGCGATTAAGAACAATGACTGCTTTTGTAGAGGACCAGGGTTCAATTCCCAGCACCCACATTGTGGTTCACAAACATCTGTAGCTCCAGTTCCAGGGGATCTGAAGCCTCCTTCTGACCTCCGTGGGCATTGCATGACACAGGTGCACTTACACACACACATATAGGCAATACACTCATACGCATAAAATAAAAATAATAAATAAAATTTTAAAATAAGAATTATAGGCCAACCTGGACAACACACTAGGAACCTGCCTCAAACAAACAGGTGGAAATATTCAGATCACAAGATGCTTAAAACAGATTTTGGAGCATAGGAATTGGTAATGACAATATAGATCGTAACTGTGCAAGTGTGTGCCTGTCTCTTATGGCCTTTTGCTGAGCAGGACCCTCGGTCCACACAAGTGAGTAAGAGCTCTCCCTGCCCTGGAGGAGTTCCTTCAGGCTGCAAGAAATAATAATAATAATCTGTAAAAAAGAAAGCAAGCAAATGCCTGAGATCAAGAAACTGAGAAGGCAGGGAAGGAACTAAGTTGACTTGTAAATAGGTAAACCAAGAATAACAAAAATAGTGGTAGAAATAGACAGTTACCAGGCACTAAAATAGTCTTTGAATAAGCAAAAATAGCAGAGGGATGTGCAAACGACCACACACAAGCAGCATGGATAATGGTATAATGTGACAGGACTTGTTTCAAAGGGATTAAGAGATTTTAAGACAGGAAGCAGAAACAAGAAACAAGTCCCTTTGGCAAACAGGAGTCTGGGAAATAAAACAACCTCTACTTGAGAGGTCAACAGAAAAAGCAGTTGCATTAGGTATTTTATTTAGTGTCCCCTAAAGTCTGTATGTTGAAATCCTAGTCTCCAGTAGCAAGTGGTACAACTGGGAAGTGGTGGAACCTTTAGGAAGTGAGGCTGAATGGTCACTGGGGACATGGCCCTCAGGGGTGTTTGCTCTTCACCCTTTCCTCTCTTTTTGCTTCCTGGCCACTATTAAGGCAAGCAACTTTATTTCATCATGCACTCGCTACACCATGGTGCTCTGTCATCCCAGGCTCAAAATCAACAAATTAAAACCTCTAAATTAAGAAAAGACTCTTTTTGTGCCAAGTGTGGTAGTGGCCCACGCCTTTAATCCCAGCACTCAGGAGGCAGAGGCAGGCAGATCTCCGTGAGTTCAAGGCCAGCCTGGTCTACATAGTGAGTTCCAAGACAGCTGGGGCTACAGGGAGACCCTGTCTCAAAAAAAGACCAAAAAAAAAAAGAAGAAAAGACTCCTTTCCTCCTGTTAAGTTGATTCTTCAGGTATTTTGTCACAATGATGGAAAGGAAACTATAAGATTAGAAAACTACCAGATTTAAGATAGACTATGAAGAGAAAGGGATTACTCAATTGAAGACATCAGTTTAACTAAAGATATTCTGTGAATTCCAAAAGAATTTAGATAGGGAAGAGCTAAGAGTGTAGGATAGAAACTGCTGCCCATCCTCTATTCGTCCCTGTTGCTATAAAAGAATTTAAAGTTGTTATATGCCCAGCTACCTAGAATAGACTTCCCCAGATGTTCTCTGAACTAGGAGTGGCCACATAGGGCATTAGCAATCTAAGCCACAGGAGATGACAACTCTATGAACCTAGAGGCCCAATCTGGGTTTTCTATTCTATGAGGGTTGCATACAACTGCCCAAGACCAGTGGTAACTCACAGTGTGAACCGTACATGAAATACCTAAGGAAATCATTTTACTGTCTCTTAGAAAATTTAGGCATAATTAGCAAATAAAAACTTGAAACCACAGCATAATTAGCAAATAAAAACTTGAAAAAAAATAGCATTTGACATCCCCCATACCACACAATGAAGGCTCTATATGATACAGCAAGATGAAGAAACCAAGATTTTGACATCCTGGAAAGACTCACATTAAACTTATACCACCTGTTTATACTCAAGTACAGAGAATCAAGTTTTATCATATTTAAATTGCTGGCCTCAACAGCTATTCCTAACAATGAACTAATGCTGAGAATTAAATCTTGAATGTGGAGGCTGAGGCAAACAGGCATATTGTTGTGAAGGAATACTCTCAAAGGTCTCTTAAAAGAAGTTAACCAATTTATATTTGATTCTTCTTCTTGGAACTAGTCTACTAGGGGATTTGTTGATGGAGAGTTTTGTAAGGAAAGAAGGGACAGTCTTGCAAAGAGAACAAAGACTTCTGTGATTTCTTTTCAGTCTGGCTAACAGGAAGTTTAAAGAGGGAAAGGAATCTCAAGAGTTATAAATTTTCATTTATCCCAATTTCTGCTTAAGCAGGGGGCTCTGTCCTTAGACCTTTCCGGGATCTGCACTCATTGCTTTGGTGAACTCACCCAGCTTCATGGTTTCATATAAATTTGAACATATTCACTACATGGTGACGACTCTCAATTTCGTGTTCAGTTCACATCTCATCTCTGTTGAACCCCAGACTTTTATATCTAACTACCCTACTTGAATGTCTAACAAATATCTGAAAATTAATGAGCTCTCTACGAAACCTCTGATCACTCCTCCATGCCTGCTCTTCCCATGGTTCCCCCATCTTGGTAAACAGCATTTCCATTCTTCCAGATGCAGAGGTCAAAAGCCTTATGCTATTACTGGCTCTCTTCTCACATCAAAAATCTAAGTTGTTAAAAAATAAACAACAAAAAAAAAAATGGGGCTGGAGAGATAGTTCAGTGGTTGCTGCTCTTCCAAAGGCCCGGGGTTTGGTTCCCCGCACCCATATGGCAGTTCGCAACTGCCTGCATGCACATAGTACACACACACTCAGGCACATACTCATAAACTCAACTAAATAAATCTTTAAAAAAATAAATTAATGAAATAAAATTTAAAAGTTGGCTGAATCTTTAAAATATACAACTTTTGGGGGCTGCAGAGACAGCATAGCGGTTAAGAGCACTGACTGCTCTTGCAGAGGACCCAGGTTTGATTCCCAGCACCCACGTGGTGGCTACGGACCGTCTTTAACTCCAGTTCCAGGAGAATCCAAAGCCCTCTTCTGACCTTCTCGGCACTGCACGACACAGGTGCACTCACATACATGCAGGCAATAGACTCATACACATAAAATATTAAATATTTTTAAAAAATAAAATATACAACTTTTCTTACCCCAAAAACTACGGCCCCAATATACCATCAGTTACTAGCCAGGATTACTTCACCATCACCTAATTGGTCTCCTAGTTTCTGAACATTCTACGCTTGTCACAGCAGCCAACACAACTATATCAAAGATGAGATTACCTCACTCCAAGGTAAAGCAAAGTTCTTGCAATGCTGACCCAGACTCCCACTGATGATTAATATTATACACAATACTTGGCTACATTATGGTGTCTCCTTTTTTTTTTTTGAGCAAACACTAATCTAATGTTGTAAAAGTATTTTTCACAGGGGATAAACACAACCAGTTTTTTTTTTAACAGTTTATTATTTTTATTTTATGTGTGTGCACGTATTGCCTGCATGTAGGTAAGTGCACCTGTGTCATGCAATGCCCGCAGAAGACAGAAGAGGCTGTCGGACACCCTGGAACTGGAATTACGGGCAGTTGTTAGCTAACATGTGGGTGCTGGGATTTCAACCCGGGTCTTCTGCAAGAACAGTCAATGTTCTTAACTGCTGAGCCATCTTTCCACCCCTAGTTTTTTTTTTTAAGTTTAACATATTCCTCTGCATATTGTGGGTATGCTTCATCCAATCAGTTGAAGTCCTTAAGAACAAAGACAAGATGTTATTCAAAGAAGGGATTCTTTTACAGACTACAATACAGATCCTGCCTGTTTCCATCCTTCAGACTCAAATGTGCAACATCAACTTGCACCTGAACCTCTAACGTGCTAGACAGCATAGCCCTATGGATTTCAGACTTCGCAACTCCCATAATCAAGAATTAATTCTAATTTTAATTTTTTTGAAGATTTGTTTTATGTATATAAGTGTTTTGCTTGCATGTATATTTGTGCACCACATGCCATGCCTAGTGCCCATGGAGGCCAGAAGAGAGCACTAGATCCTGGAATTGGAGTTACAGATGGCTGTGAGCCACCATGTGGATGCCGGCAACTAAATCTGAGTTCTCTGCAAAAGCCGCCAGTGCTCTTAACCACTAAGCCATCTTTCCAGTCCCAAAAGTCAATTCTTACACTCTCTGTAGGTAGTAGGTGGAGAGAGAGAATGTATGTGTGTGTGCATGTGTCTGAGTTTGTATGGGGGCGGTTACAATGTGTGTTGTGTATATATGGGGGGGTATAAGTAAAGGTAATAAGTACATAGATAAAATGAAATAGAACAGTAGCTATGAAAGACTTTAAATTAGGGTAGTTATCAGTTTGTTTGGAGAAAAAAAAAACATTAGAAAGGGATAGGTACATAGAACTGGAGGACAAAAAAGAGATCACAATCTCCTTTAAAATCACTTAATCAAGGATGCTGAAGATGGGTATCATGGTTTGACCCCACCAGAGGCTCATTCATGTGTCTGGACACTTGCTCCCCAGTTTTGGCACTGTTTCGGGAGACTATGGAACCTTTAAGTGGTGAGGACTTGCTGGCAGACAGAAGCCACTAGAAACAGGCCTGAGGGTTCTAGCCTGGCCTTGCTTCTGACCCCAGCTGTTTGCTGGTAGGTACCATGGTGAGCAAGACACCTCTATATTCCTGTCTTCATGGACCAACCCAATTCCCTGCTACAAAGGCTGCTGTGACACCTACCATGATGGACTACAGCCTCTGAAATGTGAGGCAAAATGAATCTCTTCTCTTTCAAGTTGCTTCTGTCAGATATTTGGTCAGAGCAGTAAGAAATGATGACTAACATAAATTGGTACTTCTAGTTTTAAATGCAGTGTGGCAGTTCACAGAAATAGACAGATGGGAAATGGACAATGTAAAGTATAAAACAATGCCTAGCCTCAAATACAGAGCAACTAAAATTAGAACAGTAAGATGCCATTTTTCTATTATCAGGGTGGACAAAAAGAAAAATGCCTAGAATCTGGAGCTGGCATAGAAAGAAATACGTTACTTCTCTTAAAGAGCTGCCTTTCCTATGTTTGGGAAACCTTCAAATTTGAGTCTTTCCCATATCGAAAAAAAAAATCTCCATTAAAAAAGAAAAATCTATTTCCTCTCCAGCTCTTATTACAGATGGGACATGGATATATAACTTAGGCTCTGCCAATGTTATCTGTGCCTTAATTTGAATCAGATGGAACTGAATCAAAAAAATAGGTATTATATAAGGAATGTGTTATAGGGAGAACTCTTAGTTGAAGAATTTACCATATACACATGAATATATACATATGTATAAATATATTAATTATATACATATATATAAATACTTATTCATTAAAAAATCCTGTATGGTACAAATTGAGCATCCCTAACCTAAAAATCTAATATCTAAAAAATTGCAAAATCCGAAACTTTTTGAGTGTCAATGTGACACAAATGAAAAAAATCCTACACATCAATGAAAACAAGAATGCACAGAAAAACAATAAATGGGTACGTCTTTCTTTCTATTGTGGTGATAAAAAAAAAGCTCACCAAAACCAACTTGGGAAGGAAAGGGTTTATTTCACCTTACAGCTTACAGTTCATCATTGAGGGAAGCCAGGATAGGAGCTCAGGGCAGGAATCTGGAATACAGACCATGGAGGTATGCTACTTACTGGCTTGCTCCCCTGGCCTGTGCTCAGCCTGCTTTCCTTTTTTAAAATACTTTATTTTTTATTTTATTTTATATGTATGAGTATACTATCTGCATGTATGTAAGTGCACCTGTGTCATGCAGTGCCCAGAAGTCAGAAGAGAGCACTGGATCCCCTGGAACTGGACTGACAGGTAGTTGTTAGCCATCAAGGGGTGCTGGGAACAGAACCTGGGTCCTATGCAAGAGCATCCAAAGCTCTCAACCTCTGAATCATCTCTCTAGCTTACTTATAAACCACCTACCCAAGGCTGGCACCACCTGTAGTGGGTTAGGCCCTCCCACATCACTCAACAATCAAGAAAAAGTCCCACAGACATGGCCATAGGTCAATCCAATGGAGATAATTCCTCAGTTGAGGTTTCCTCTACCCAGGTACGTCAAATTGACAACCAAAGCTATTCAGCACAGGTACCATGCACAAAATACCTCATGTATATATGCATATATTCCAGAATCGAAAAAAAAAAGCCCAAAATCTGAAATACTGCTGGTCCCACATATTTTACATTAGGGATACTCAATTTATACTATCAAAAACTGAAATTTTGGGCCACTAAGATGGCTCAGTAGGTAAAGGTGCCTGCCGCCATGCCTGAAGACCTGAGTTGGACGTTGATGGACACACACACACACACACACACAAGCATGAACACACAAATTGCAATTAATTTTTAATGGAATTTTGTATGTGTAATTTAGAAGATGTATGAGCACATGCATATGTGTGTGAGCCAGTGCCTGACTGCACACATAACAGTGACCAGAGGAGGATATCAGTTGTTTTCCTTTATCACTCTCCATCTTATTTTTTGAGGCAGGGTCTCTCATTGAACCTGAAATTTACCATTTCAACTAGGCTGGTTGGCCAGTATCTCCACCTCCAAATGCTGCAGTGACAGACATGTGCAGCCATCCCTGGCTTTTACATGGTTGCTGGGTATTTGAATTCAGGTCTCTTGCTTGCAAAGCAAGTGCTCTTACTCACTGAGCCATCTCCAGTCCCAAACTGGAAATTTAAAGCTAAACAACCTACTAGTACACACCTACAATCCCAGCACTTGGGAGGTAAGTGGATTAGGAGTTCGAAACATCCTCAGCTACATAACAAGTTCAAGGATAGGCTAGGGTACACAAGACTGTGGAAAAAAAAAAAAAAAAAAAAACACTCTCAGGGCTAGAGTGATGGCTCAGTGTTTAAGAACACTGGCTGTTCTTGCAGAAGACCCAGGTTTGAATCCCAGCACTGAGGTGATAGCTAGCAACTATCGGTAACTTCAGTTTGAGGGGATCTGACAGCCTCTTCTGTCCTCTGCAGGCATTGCATGACATGGGTGCACTTACCTACATGCAGGGAATATATACATACATGTAAAAAAATAGTAAAAATATTTAAAAAAACAAAAACAAAAAAAAACACTCGCCAGGTATGGTAGTGCGCACCTTTAATCCCAGCCCTCGGGATTAAAGAGGCAGAGGCAGGCAGATCTCTGTGAGATCAAGGCCAGCCTGGTTCACATGGTGACTTCTAGGCAGGCGACTAGGAGACCCTGTCAAAAAATAAAAAATAAATACAAAACCCTGGAACTTTAAAGTTCATCACAGATTATACATAAATGTATGGTTATGGAGGGGTTGCCTTTGGTTTTGTTGTGCTTCTTGTTTTTGAAAATGAATCCTGATATGTTACACAGGTCAGACTTCAATTCCTGGACTTAAGGGATCTTCTGGCTTCAGCCTCCTGCGTAGTAGGACTACAGTTATGTATTATTTACATAGTAATACAGTTATGTATTACACTCTGTTACTGTGATTAAACATCATGACCAATTTATAAAAGGAAGAGTTTGTTTGGGTTTATGGTTCCAAAGAGTTTATCATGGTACAAAGGCATGGCAGCAGAGGAGGCTGGAGTAGAAAGCTGAGTGCTCACATCTTCACTCACACAGGGACAGAAGCAGAGAGAGAGCAAGCTGGAAGCCGGGCAAGGCTATGAACTCTCAAAGCCCACCCCCAGTGACATGCTTCCTCCAGAAAGGCCACACCTCCTAAACCTCAACAAACAGTGCCACCAACTATTTTGCCTGCATATTTGTAAGTGCACCCATGTGATACAGTGCCCACAGAGGCCAGGAGAGGATACAGGCCAGGATACATGTCAGATCCTCTTGAAGTGGAGTTAGAGACAGTTGTTAGCTGTCAGGTAGGTACTGAGAACCAAGTATTCAAATATGAGAGCCTATGGAGGTCATTTCTCATTCCAACTATCACAAAGCACTTGCCTATATGTGTTTTTAATGTGGAACAGAGATTCAACTAAGAAAATAGACTTGCACTAGGCACTTGAAAAAAGTTAAGAAGATTTTAAAAAGAACTTGATTTATAAAATAAGACTGAAATGGGCTAAAAAGATGGCTCAGTAGTTAAAAGCACTGGCTGCTATTGCAGAGAATCCAGGTTTGGTTCTCAGAACCCACATGGCAGCTAACAACTGTCTGTAACTCCAATTCCAGAGGATCCAACACCTCTCCCGGCGTCCATGGGTACTGCATGACTTGGGTGCACTTACACATCTGCAGGCAAAACACTCCATAAAGAAATTAAAAATAAATTTAAAATGAGAAATAAAATGAAGAGATGAGAAAATTTTTAGGCAGAAAAAAGAGAAAGCCTAACTTGTTAACAAGAATGTCTCTAAAGATAATAGCAGAAACACCTCTAGCAGTAAACAGAAATGTAAAGGAAAGAAAGAAATCAGAGAACTCAATCTCACATATTTATACCAAGTTTTATTTGTACATTGACTAACACTAGAGCACTGATATTAAAAGATAATCATTGGCTGGCTTGCTTATGAATATCCAAGGGTCTATTTTTTTTTTCAAAATGTGCAGGGCTGGGGAGACAGCTCAGTTGGTAAAGTGCCTGCCTTGCAAACATGAGGACCTGAGTTCAAGCCCTAGAACTTACATTTTAAAAAAAAGAAGAAGAAAAAGCCAGGGGGTTGAAAAATGGCTCAGGGGTTAAAAACGTGTATTGCTCCTGCAGAAGACCCACAGAGGGCAGCTCACAACTGCCTATAACTACAGCTCCAGAGGATCCAACACCCTCTTCTGGCCTCCATGAGCATCTGTATACATGTGCAAATACACACACACACACACACACACACACACACACTGTTATGGTTGGTTTGAATTGTTAACTTGACCTGGGAAAAGGGAACCTCAACTGGGGGATTTACTCTAACAGACTGGCCTGTGGGCATGTCTGTAAGGTATTTTTTGACTAGGAGTACCCAGCTCACTGTAGATGGTACCACCACTGGGCAGATGGTCCTAAGATGTGTAAGAAAGCAAGCAAGCTAAGCACATGCCAGTAAGCAGCATTCCTCCATGGTCTCTGCTTCAGCTTCTGTCTCCAGGTTCCTGCCTTGAGCTCCTACCCTGGCTCCCCTCCACGATGGGCTGTAAGTTGTACGGAGAAATAAACCCTTTCCTGCCCAAGTTGGGTCTGCTCAGTGTTTTATCACAGCAATAGGGAAGCAAACTAGAAGACATACATAATATATTTTTTAAACTTAAAAAAAAAAAGCCAGGCATGTGCTGTAATCCTAGTGCTAGAGAGGCAGATAGGTGGATCCTTGGGGCTTGCTAGCCAGCCAGCCAACTCCAGGCCAGTAAGAGACCATGTCTGAAAAAACTAAGTGCAGCCAGCAAGATGGCTCAGCAGGTAAACATGCCTGTGCAAGCCTCACAACCTGAGTCCAATCCCCAGAACCTACACGGTGGAGTATCACCAGGGACTCTGGTGACCTCTTCTGGCCTCACTCATGTGTATAAACCTACACACAGACACACACAATTAAAACTAAAAACAAAGACTTTTAAAAAAGAAAGAATGGAAGAAAGGAAGGAAAGGGAGGAAGGGAAGGATGGAAGGAGGGAGGGAGGAAGGAAATTGGGAAGAAAAACTCTCCTTACCCTGTCTTCAGTCTTCAGTTTTAAAGGACTTACAGTTATAACACTGTACAGGAAGTGGGGAGCCTGGAGGCACTAAATAGCACCATGTGAGCCAGAATGTGATGCCAGGACAACTAAGTGCAAGGCAAGAAAGAAACAAAATGCTGGTGTGTCCAGCAGTTACACTGTGTGTCTGTGTATGTGTGTGTGTGTGTGTGTGTGTGTGTGTGTGTGTGTGTGTGTGTCTGTGTGTGTGTCTGAGTGTCTGTGTGTGTGTCCACATGTGCATTGTGGGATGGTGTCTAAGGCCTTCAGTATGCTAGCAAGTAGTATAACCCCAGGCCTGGTTATATGACTTTTTAATTATGAGGGACTTTTTTCCTCAAGACTACTTCAATTGGATTGTCTGTCACTTGTAATCTAAAGAGGCTTAGCTTAGGCATGACTTTGTACTTTTTAAATTCTAAAGATGACCAGGCGTGAGGCCACATGCTTTTAATCCCAGCACATGGGAGGCAGGAGCAGGCAGACCTCTGTCAGTTCGAGGCCAGCCTGGTCTACATAGTGAGTTCCAGGCCAGCTGGGGCTACAGGGAAACTCTGTCTCAAAAAAAAAAAAAAAAATCTAAAGATGGTATTTCCTCAATATGATTGATCTAGTGCTAGCCTCTCTCACTTAAACCATGAAAATCTAATCTATTTTTAGTGCTCCTTTGTGTTGTTTCTGAGACAGGGCCTCATTAGCCCAGGCTGACCTCAAATTTGCTGTGTAGCCAAGAATGATCTTGAACTTCTGATCCTCCTGCCTCCACCAGTGTAGTGCTGGGAGTACAGGCAAGCATCACCAAGCTGGGCTAATATTCCAATTATCCTGTCCTATTTTCACTTCTGAGCTACGTGCTTTACTGCTACTGCCTCCTGAATGTAACTTCCCATAATTAACACACAGGAAGAAACATAAATCCATCTTTCAAATGGTACTATATCCTTCGGGGACTTTTCCTATCAAGAGGAATATTCATCACCATCTCTACTAACATAATTTTTGAGCAATATTCTCTCTATATAAATACTATTTAAGTAAATCCATGTTTATTAGTTAATATTTAGGTGACCTAAATAATTATATTTTTAAACATTTATTCATAAATCTAAATTTAGACTTTCTAAAATCTTTTAGAAGGTAAACAAAATACAAATTATTGCAATTATGACAATGCTCAACCAAGCTTTTAAAGAACTGCAAATGAGGCTGAAGAAATGGTTCAGTGGTTAAGTGCACTTAGACCCAGGTTGGGTTCCTAGCACCTTCGTTGCAGCTACCAACTATCCTTAATTCCAGTTCCAGGAATTCGATGCACTCTTCTGGCCTCCACGAGCTCTGCATGACACAGGTGCACTTACACGCGTGCAAGCAAAACTTTCAACACACAAAATAAAAACAAATATTTTTTAGAAAAGAATTTCAAATAAGAATTTTAATTCCAATTCTTTATTTAGTTGGTTGGAGGTTTTTTTGTTGTGGTTGTTTGGTTGGTTGGTTAGAGAGTCTCGAGTATAACCCTGGTTGGCCTAGAATTAGCTATGCAGATCAGGCTGGTCTTAAACTCTCAGAGATCTGCCTGCCTCTGGCCCGTGAGTGCTGAGATTAAAGGTATGCATTACCACACCAAGCCCCCTTTTAATTATTTCTTCCTATAGGGTAAAATTTTACTTTTCTTCTTTTCAATTAAAAAAAAAAATTTGACACAGGATCTTGTATATAGCTTAAATTAGCTATGACCTTTTTAAAATATTTATTTTTGTGTATAAGCATTTTATTTTATGTGTATAAGCATTTTGCCTGCATGTGTGTGCCTGGAGCATGAGGCCAGAAGAGAGCCTATTGGATCCCCTGGAAATGAAGTTACACTTAGTTTTGAGCCACCATGGGGCTGCTGGGAACCGAACCCAGGTTCTCTGGAAGAGCAAGTGCTTTTAGCCTTTGAGTCATTTCTTCAGCCACTGGCTTTGATCTTCAGACCCTCTTGCCTCAGCCTACAACTGCTGGGATTACAGATGTGTAGTTCCCATTCCCCCATAATTTTATTTTTGTTTTGTTTTGAGTTTTTTTGAGACAGGGTCTCCCAGTAGTCCACTAGTCTGGAATTCACTATGTAAACAGGATGGTCTCAAACTCACAAAGATCCGCCTGCTTCTGCCTCCCATGTGCTAGGATTAAAGGCATGTGACATCATACTTGGCTCCTAATTTTATTTTTCTAATGTACAAATAAAGAAAAAATGAGGCTTCCTTTCTCAGACTGCTTGAAGCTGCAGATACAGGTTGTTAGTAGATCAACTTAGACTAGAAAGATGATGGCAATACTTCCCCGAAACTGGGTTATGATTATAACTAAGCTATGATTGATTACATATAAACCAGTCTTTCTCAAGTGGACTAACTTCTCTTTAAAGTTAGATTCTGTTGATTTCATGAGAAGTGTCCACGGTATTGACAACAATCAACTCAAAGTCTTTATTTCTTGTGTTCCTAGTATCTTCTCAAAAATGACACTCAGGAGGCTGGGGAAATGACTCAGTTGGTGTATCAGTTACTTTTCTGTTGCTAGGAAAGACAACACCATGACCAAGGGAATTTTTAAGAGTTTATTTAACTTATGGTTCTAAAGTGGCAGGAGTCCATCACAGCGGAGAAGCATGGCGGCAGAGGTGGCTGAAGTAGAAGCAGAAGCTAAGCTCTCACATCTTTAAGCACGCACAGAAAGCAGAGAGTTAACGAGAGATCTGGCAAGGCTTAAGAACACTCTAAGCCTGCCCCCAGTGACGTCCTTCCTCCAGCATGGCCATACCTTCTAAGACCTCCCAAAACAGCACCACCAACTAGGGACAAAATGTTCAAATACTTGGAGCCTATGGAGGATGTTCTCATTAAAACCACCACAAGTGGTAAAGCACCAATGTTGACCTCTGGCGTGCGTACACACACACGGACATGTAGAAACATAAACATCCACTATATACACACAACAAATACATAAATTTGAAAATTACATAATTCATTCTTTCTTTTTGGAAACACAATCTCAAGTAGCCTTAGTTCATCACCTCAAACTCACAATATAACTGGGGATAACCTTGAACTTCTTATACTCCTGCCTCTACCACCTGAGTGTTCTTTTACAGGTGTTGTCACCACATCCAGTTTTATATAATGCTGCAGATCAAGTCCAGGGCATCCTGCATGCTAGACAAGCATTCTACTAACTGAGCTACATCCCCAACTCAAAATGTTCATAGTTCTCCAGACTTAAGTCTACTCTGCAGTCTACTCTGCAGCTGTCTGTTATGCCTTTTCTTCATTAAGCAACCTAGTTTGAGACTACTCTGAATATACTCTTTCCATCAGGCATGGTGGTACCTGTCGCTAATCCCAGAACTCAAGATACAGGAGCTGGAAGATCAGGAATTCAAGGCCAGCCTCGACTAACAATGAATTCAAGGCCTTTAATCCTAGCACTTGGGAGGCAGAGGCAGGCAGATCTCTGTGAGTTTGAGGCCAGCCTGGTCTACATAGTGAGTTCCAGGACAGCTGGGGCTACAGAGAGACCCTGTCTCAAAAACCAAAAAAAGAAAAAGAAAGGAAAAAATATGTTTTCAGAATGGGACATAGTTAGGTTCAATTAAATTTACCGATCAGTAAACTGATTTACTGAATCTATATTTTTTTCATATCAGTCATGAACTTTCTAGACCCACAGCAACCAAATCTGTAAAACTAGGATTCATCTATGATGTTCTTCCTGTTACCTGCTCACTAATCCAGAGTTACAAAGAATTAAGTACCTGATTGCCTTTAAGGATTGACACACTTAGCCATCAAGATCTACAAAAGCAATCATTTTCCCCAAAATGACTTTGGATTCGTCCTTCTTTATTGTGTCAGCACTCCTCACTTCCCACATAAAGACTGTTCAGTAACAATCTAAGGCCATGGCAGACCTCTTTTTGATATAACATATCCCACAGAAGTAGTTTGTTTTGTTTGTTGTTGTTGTTACTTTGTTTATGCATCTCCATGCCAAGAGTCATAATATATTTCAGAGCAACAATATAAATTCATTCATAAAGCCCGTTTATTAGTGCTTTATATGCCAAGCCCGAAGTATGTAACGGGAAAAAAAAATGAGGCTAGCAGTTCTCAGCTTAAAAGTTGCTGAATAAATACTTATTGGAAGTAGTCAAATCAAATCAGTGGTTCTTTAACACTGTGGGGAATTCGGACCACTTTTCAAAATCTGACATAAACTGTGGTTAAACTAATCCTCTAGGGAAAAAAAGCACAATCATACAGAACTTTATACAATTTCCACCTACCATCATATACTCAAACCAGGTTAAAAGCCTACTAATGAAGTTCTCTACGAGTAGGAATTGTCACACTTGTCTGATAATCCTGATTACTCCTTGCTCAGCGCAGTACATACGAATGCGACTTAAGAACCAAATAATTTCTCCATCATTGTAACTAGGTGACACTAGCAAATCGTTTCTTCCATTAGGATCCCGGTTGGCCACATTTTTTCCCAATCCAAAACCCTTTCCCTAGTGACACTAAGAACATAACACAAAGGATTCGAAAATCATCACTGTGCTATTCCCATGTGGTCTACAAATCGCTCAGTAATACCGATCTAGCTTTCCCTCTAAACTCCGTACCCAGAGCGCCCCAAGAGCTCTGCGGAGACGAAGTAACTGATGTTCCGCGAAGCGCATCCGGTCAGCGCAGGGGAAGGCGGGTTCAAAGACAGTGACCCCTTCCAGGCCCTTTCCTTACAACGCCTGGAAGTGAAGAAATTTACCTCAAGATCCAGGAAAGCAGTGGCGACTCTCTCAGAGCCGAGACTAGTCGCCGAGAAGTCTCCCGGCCTTCCCGTCACCATAGTGATTTCTAAGCGCTACGCTCGCTCGCCCTTCCCAGTTCCCGCGATACTTGCCCGGCGCCCGACATCCCAGCGGGCCCTAGGCCCCGCCCCCACGCGAGCCCGCCCTCCCCTCCAGAGGTGTCATTGGACCCCAGAGCCCCGCCTACGGTCGTGGGCGGGACTCTGCTCCGGTTTGGCATTTTTCCTCTTTTTCAAACTTCGTCAGTTGTTTTTCAACTGCAGGCGTGTCCACTGCAGGAGCCAAGGCCGTATTCCACACTTCTACCTCCCCGCTCTCCCTTTTCACTCGGTGGAAACTTCCCCGAAGGCCAGCGGCCCGCCAGCAGCCCGCGCATGCGCACCGATGGCCCGAAGATGGCGGTGGGAATCGCCGCACTTTTTTTCAAATTCGCGGATCCCAGAAACCATTGCGCGCATTTGTAACGAATTTCCGTTCGAGTTTGGATTTTAGGCGCCATTTTCGAGTGAAGGACCCGGAGCCGAAACACCGGTAGGAGCGGGGCGGGGGCGCGCATCCAGCGGTTCCCAGCCGTGTTCGGAGTGGACTTGCGGGCAGGTAAAGCGCTTCTTTTCCAGATCAGGTCGTCCCATTCCTCCTCCTTGCGCTGTCCGCGGGAGCGAGAAGACCAAGGCCTGGAGCCCGAGCGGCCCCGGGCGGCGGAGCTGCGCTCCTGTCACCCCTCCCCCCCGGCCGTGGCCGCTCTTCCCCGGGAGACGCTGCGCCCCGGCCGGCTCCGGCTCACTGCCCGAGTGTCGCGGCTTCCGGGGACACCTCACCCCCTCGGAGCCTTTCCTGGGGGGATTTAACGTGGTTTCTAGTGTCCGACGGGACGGCGCCCCGGGCCCCCCGCGGACACGGCGGGGAGGAGACCTCGGAGTCCCTCGGCCGTCCGGAACCGCAAAGGTGGGTTGAGGAAAGCGGGCGGCTGCTCGCCGGCCCCTGCATCCCAAAGCTGGACAGACTCCCCGAGCCCGAGCGCCCCACGCCCCACGCCCCACGCCCCGAGGGCGTGGTACTGTCAGGCGCGGGTGGCGCGGAAGGAGTTGAGTGGGTTTCCCCAGTCCCGCCTCGCTGCCACCGGGTATTGGGTGTCCGCTTCACTCCGCACCCGCTCTGCGAGCCGGCTCGGGAAACGCGGGGGCGGGCGGAGCGGGTCCTGCTGCGGGGGAACCGAGAACGAGCTGCGGCTGACCTGGCTCTCCCCCGGCCACAGCCACCATGCCGCGAAGAGGCGCCCAGCCCTCCACCGCCCGGCGCGCGGAGGAAGGGCCACCGCCCTCCCCGGACAGCGCGCACAGCGACGCGGAGCCCGTGCCTCTCGCCGGCCCAGCGGACAACGCGGCGGCCGCTGCAGGTGAGTGACCCGCCTGGGCCCCAGGTGCGTCGCGGCCCTGCCACCACCCGCTGGGGCTGTGGGGCTTGGGCAACAGGTTGACGTCGGAAGGTCGGGGTTCGACTCTAGAAAGCCACTCACGGTTTTCCGACGGGATTCCGTGCAGTTTCGGTGTAAGGGTTCGGGAAATGATGAGGGTGAGCGGGGGACATGGGATGTGGATTTCGGAGATGTTTTGGCGAGCTGCTGGCATCTGTGTAGTATTTCCGCTGAAAGCGGCTTGCGTGAACAGCCCAGAGTTGCTGGGCCTCCCGGACTGGACTGCAGGTGATGCAGAGTGCTGGTTCCCAGCCTCAGAGCTCACCTCTATGGTCTTAGATTACCTAAAGACAAGTAGATAATTCGAGAGCGTCTAGGTTTTGAGGTGTGGGAATTGGACGCTACTCCGTGACTCCTGTGACCGTGTCACTGAAGCTTGTGAGGTTTTCGGGTGCCTGAACCATGTAGAGTTGCGTTTTATTTGGACCGTTAGGATTCCTTCGCCTCTTTAAGACTGGGAGCAGGGACTACGTTGCGATCTTCGCAAGTTTACTTTATGGTGTGGTGTTTTGAGGAAGTGTTATGTATAGAATTTTATGACTGGTGGCTTTTTCTTTCAAGAATTTTCTTAACAAAATGAAGCTGAAAGATGATCATCCCCATGAGTTTAAGATAATACTATATCTGTGTGGAAAATACAGATTCCTAGTTTTCATAAGTAACATCTCTCCGTTCCATTTTTAAGTATTAGCAGGCTGTAGTCTTTTAAACTGATAACACTAATGTAGGCTTTTTTTTCCTCTTTGCCTGCCTGTTCCTTTCCTCTGACCTAGAGGTTCCAGGTGAGGAACTTGATAATAGAAGCTTAGAAGAGATTTTGAATAGTATTCCTCCACCCCCACCTCCAGCAATGGCCAATGAAGCTGGAGCTCCTCGACTTATGATTACTCATATTGTAAACCAAAACTTCAAGTCATATGCTGGAGAAAAAATTCTGGGACCTTTCCATAAGGTATTTGCCCATTTAAATAACTTGTAAGGCAGTATGTCTTTATTACAAGATATTTTCGTTTTCTGATTGTCCTGTTTACTACACAGACACGCGCACTGGTATGCACAAATACAGTATGTTGCCTATCATTTCAGCAACTTGAAATTGGTTTTTCTTTGTCTGTTATCTTTTTCTCTGGTACCTGTGTAGCCATAGTTTTCCTGTTAGATGGAATCTGCGTTTTTGCTAGAAGGGAGTTGTTCCCTTTAGCTTTTATAGAGTTTTGCAAAATGGCCAGGTTAAAATTTGAACATGGTTTTAAAATGCTGAAGCTTGTGCTAGAGAAGCACAGAATGTAGGAAAACTCCAATTGGGTTTTTGGAGAGTGTGCTTTTCCCTTCACACACTAGCCCACTCTCATTCTTAGAGTGCTTTTCCTTAAAAAACTGCTTGTCTATTTCTAAAGGAAAGAAAGAAAACTCAAACTGCATTTTCTAATAATGAAAACTTTCAAATGCCTTTAGTTTTCACTGCAAGCTATTAGTTTAAAATCAGTAGTATTAGTACAACCATTTGAACTTAAAATTTTTTAATGTATTTTTTTATGCAGCGCTTCTCCTGTATTATTGGGCCAAATGGCAGTGGAAAATCCAATGTTATTGATTCCATGCTTTTTGTGTTTGGCTATCGAGCACAAAAAATAAGATCTAAGAAGCTGTCGGTACTAATACACAATTCTGATGAACACAAGGATATTCAGAGCTGTACTGTAGAAGTTCATTTTCAAAAGATAATTGATAAGGTAAGGGATTTTTTTTTTTTTCCTGTTGGCAGCTTCAAGGAAAAGAAAGGATGTCAGTACATAGAACGTTTTGTTGGCTTGAATCTTTTTTTAAAATTTGTGTGTAATTTAAAACAAAAGAAATGTTGGCTTCATTTTTTTGTGTGATCATATTTACTTTGGGGGATGTAGTATTAACTGTCAAATATAAAGCATTAAAAACTGAAGAAAGAGAAATGAATTCTAAATAAACTGCTTGGTGTAATTCTTAACTTTTTGAAAGAAAACTTTGACAGTGTTCAGATCCTGAGTGCCAATTAGGTATTCGTTTACTATAAATTTGAGCTTCCTTTTTAAAGTTGTATTTTTGTTACTTTAAGACTAAATAACCTGATCTTTAAAATGTGATCATTCATTTTACCATCTCTCTTATTTCATTGTACATCCAGCTTGTTATTGTAGCCCATGTACCTGTGACATGAAAGAGACTTTCATCTCTTTGAATTACTGTGATGAAGTTTTTTTGAAATGGTAGGGGCAGGCTAACATTTTTGTTTTTTGAAAATAGAGACAATTATAAAGTGTCCAGGTTATTTACATGGTTCTGTTGATACTGTGGTTTTTTTCTTGTCTGTTTATGATTGGCTTAAAAACATGATTCAAAAAATGACTGAAAGGAACCCAAAAATAAAGAATTGCACATAATGAAGTGGTTTAGGTAACTTAGCTGTTGGGGTTTTTTGTTTGCTTGTTTTTCTTTTTTAAATTTAGAGAACTTGACCCAGAAGCACCTATGTTAATTTTGCTTCATTGTTGTAAAATTTAGGTTAGATAATAGATTGCCAGTAAATCGGATTTTATTCAGTTGCCTGCTTAATTACATTTAATTCATCTAAAATTGAAAAGCTATATGACAGCATTTAAGGACAGATGAACTTTAATGTTAAAATAGATGTGTTTATAACTGATTTTTTTATGTAATTGTGGATTTTTTACAGTCCTTTTTACCTTCAGTTAATAGTGATGGGTAGGAAGAGGGGTGCAAAGGCGATCCTGTATCCCCATGACTGAGAACACCATTACCCCACTACCATCCAAACAGTGCTACCCCGTTATTTTCCTTCCCTTCCCTTCAGTTGTCTTTTCCTGTAGCAGCTTTTTTACTCCATCAGCATGGTTATTAATTTAGGCATGCTTGTTTTAGATGTGGTAGAACTCCTGTCCACCTTCCTTGGCTCTTACCAAACAAATATAATTTTTGGCTTGTTTGGGGCTACTTTGCGTGGTTTGGCTTTTTGGTTTTAAGAATCTTTGAGAAAGAAACCAAACAATTTGGCAAAGTATATATTCCTTACTAAAGCAAGATTTAATTTTTTAAAAGAACTACTACTAGCCTGTGTGCACATTTAATCCTGTGTGTATGAGAGTGCAGTGAAAAGGACTAAAGTTCATTATCTACATGTATGAATCTGTCAAAAAATAAATCTATAGAATTAATTGCAGTATGAAGTGAATAAAATTTGAATCAGACCTGTGACTTAATACCAACAGTTGTTTTCTGGTTTTGTTTTTCCTAAAAACAGGAAGGGGATGATTATGAAGTCATTCCCAATAGTAACTTCTATGTGTCTAGAACAGCCTACAGAGATAATACTTCTGTCTATCATATAAGTGGAAAGAAAAGGACATTTAAAGATGTTGGAAATCTTCTTCGAAGCCATGGAATTGACCTGGACCATAATAGATTTTTAATCTTGCAGGTAAGTTATTAAGGACTTTGGAGGTTCATGTTGTGTTGTTTCGTTTTTTGATAAACCTTGAGGGGGGCTGATCTGTTTGATGGATCCTGCTGTGAGACCTTAAAGTGCTGTAGCAGCACATCATGGTTTACATGCTACAGTCAAGATGCGAATCATTATTTGCTGCTCTAGAAATTTAAGGAAATTCATTCACAGTTATATTGTTACCACATGTTCATTTTGTGTTTGTATATATTGACATACTTGTTCCACTCTAGCAGCACGTAAATATTGGCGTAGTGAAATAAATATTAAACACCAATATTATTGTGCTGCTTTAGTGTGACAGGGATACAGCAGCTACTCATCATGTCTGTTTGTATTTCCCTTTAAGATAGCATTTTTAAATGCGATCTTTTAATAGTGTGTCCTTTTCTGTTTGAATTTTCCTAAACACCTAATTTAACTTTTTAGCATTTAGAATAGTTACATGAAAGTTAAATCAGGTTGGATTTGTTTTGTTTACAATAGCCTAATTTCTTAAACCAGTACTATTAATATTAGAATGTAACTGGTAAATATATTAAGTATCACAGCTGCTGAAGTCTTTTTTTTTTTAGTCTAAAAATTAAGTACCCTGTATTATGTTAATTTTTTATTAGAGTCCTCGTTTGGTTTTGGTTTTGGTTTGTTGCTCTTGTTGTTTTTAAGAAAAAGTATATTCTGCCAATATAACTTCACAGGAAGAAATTTTTGTCTTTCCTATCTTTTTTTTTTTCTTGGTTTGTTTTTAGTGTAAAACTGTGGCTTTGTCAGGTATAAAAAAGAAAGATATTTCCCATGGTGAAATGGCTACTGATATATGCTATGGTATCTTGGGTTGCTGATTTTAAAATAAGTTGGAAATTTTGATTTGATACTAAATGTTTTGTTGGGGTGACTAAGCGTCCCCAGTAACAAACATTAAATTGTTTGTAATGGGGCAAATATTTTTATCTGTATTCTTCTGGAGATTTTTTTTTATGATTACTTTTTTTTAACATTTATTATTATTTTTATTTTATGTGCACGAGTGTATTACCTGCGTGTATGTGAGTGCACCCGTGTCATGCAATGCCGCCAAGGTCAGAAGAGGGCTTCGGATTCCCTTGAAACTGGACTTAAGGACGGTTCATAGCCGCCATGTGGGTGCTGGGAATCAAACCCAGGTCCTCTGCAAGAGCAGTCAGTGCTCTTAACCGCTGAGCCAACTCTCCAGCCCCTTATGATTACTTTTAAATAAACAAAGCCTACAAAGCAATTAATGACATATAATGTTAATACCCTTAATTATCAGACACAGTAAAATCACAATACTTCACTGAACCAAAGTTATTTAAAAATGAATATTGAGAAATCAGTTACAGATATGCTTATAAAAAGATTTGATTTTATGTAAATGTAGTCTTAAAACATTGTGGGGTATTTTTGTTTGGTTTTTAAATCAGTTTGTGCCATTTTGTTGGTTTCCATATTCAGGAATTTGGCTCAGTTAACTAAATAAAAAGTTAAATTCCTTTGTAATACTAAATTTAATGATAATAAAATTTTTACAGAAAACTGTGCTTTTGTTCTTTGCTATTTGTTTGCTTTTATCTTGGGATAATCAACATTTTGTACTTGTGCAAAGACTCAACAAAATTAAGTGGACTGTTTTAGGCTTTCTAAGTAAAATTTTTTGTACAGCTTATTTCTATGTGATTGGGTAATAAAGGGAGCTATAGAGTAATTTTACAAAGAATTGTAAACTGTCAAGTTTAGATTCAGACAAATGATTCTGAAGTGCTAGGATGCTCTTTGTCCTCATCTTCTAAACTTTTCTCTGTGCTCTTAACATTAAATTACATTGTTTAAAAGTATTTCTGCCCAGATAATACAAAATTAAACATACCAAGTTAACAGATTCATTTTGATTTGAATAAATTTAGATAAGAAAACTCACCTTTTTTGGAAGAAAAAGCAGGACTTGGGCTAAGTAGAACTAATAGTATACTGTTAAATTTGAGACAAAGTAGCAGTAGTTCCTCTGATTTTTCTTAGCTCCTTAATCAAAAATCTTTGACTTTTATGCTAATAAGACGTAAAGCATTTGAAGGTAAGTAAGACTGAAATTTTTTTTTTATTAGTGTCTCTACCACTGGCTTACATTTGTCCTTAAAACTACCCATGGAATAGACAAGCTAGGAAACAAGAAACAATGTCATAATATCAGCACCCAAGATAAAAGTGATTACATTGAGTGTAATATACAGACTAATTGGGCAATGATCATGATTAACATACTAAATAATTTAAATTTAGAAAAAGCAAGTTATTTATTTCATAAGTAACTATTACTTAATAGATTCAATTGCTTTTGCTCCATTCAAGGGTAGAAAAATAATACCCATATGCTTCTATTACACTTCAAAGTTATATTAATTGCTATCCTCGGGGTGGTTTTGTAAACTCCCTAAAAAGCTGAAACTGGTAGCATGACCTAGATTTTCTCAAATTTTTCAACTTTGTGTGTTTTGGGCTTCATTTTACAAAATGAAATAAAATAAGAACCAGTTTTTTTGTTGCTGTTTTCTACTTCAGAGAATGGATTCATCTAGATCTGAGTTTGTGGCTTGTGTTTTTTAATGTGTCTTTGTTGCTTTTCTTATTAATATAATTCTGCAGTTCGTAGCATATAAACTATTTGTTGAAGTCTCTTTAGTTGTGAGAAAAGGCTATGGCTGTAATTTGAAAAGAAATTTTGAATTATCAATAATGGGTCAGTTTTCAAAAGGTGTCTGATGCAGTGTCTCAACTATGAAAAAAAGATAGGAAGCTGTCCCTTAGCCAGAGCACTTACTTTAGACGGATATTAATTTGGGGGATTTTATTTCTTGGCCTCTGGTAGAACAAATTAGAGTAAAATGAGAAGATAAAAAATACTTTATAATGCAATGAAAAGTATAGAAAAATGAAGATTATTGAGGTAAATAAAAATTTTAAAACCCAAGGGGTTAGAATATAGATCACTGGTAATATTTGTCTGGGACACATGATGTTTGATATCCAGAACTGAGAGGAAAATTTAAAGCTCATTTAACTTATATTTTAATGAAAACAAATGGACATCTTTCTTGTTAATTCCTTTTAGATTTTGACTTTTTAGTACATAGTCTCAGGGCTGGAGAGATGGCTCAGCAGTTAAGAACACTGGTTGTTCTTGCAGAAGACCCGGGTTCAAATCCCAGCACCCACATGGCAGCTAACAACTGTTCATAAATCAAGTCCCAGGGGATCCAACAACCTCTTCTGACCTCCGCGGGCATTGTACGAAATGGGTGCACTTAACTGCGTGCAGGCAATACACGCATACACATAAAGTAAAAATAATAGATAAAATTTTTTTAAGAAGACATAGTCTCTCACTGTGGCTTATGCCATCCTCAAACTCACCATCCCTTCAGTTTGAACATGCCTGCCTTCCTTGATTTTTAACCTTTATATGCCGGTAAATAAGGTTATCAGGGAATGGTATAACCATTATGCCTGCATGTATTTAAGTGCACCCATGTTTCACAATGCCCACAGAGGCCAGAAAAGGGTGTCAGATCTCTTGGAACTGGAGTTATGGACAATAAGTAGCTACCGTATAGGTGTTGGGATTTGAACCCAGGTCTTCTGCTAGAGCCACAAGTACTCTTATCACTGAATCATCTCTCTAGTCCCCAACATACTTTTTTAAGATTTTTTTTATTTTGAGTATTTATGTAAGTGTTTGCATGCATCTGTGTGCGCACATGTGTGTGCCTGGTGACTGTGAAAGCCAGAACATGGAATTCCCTGGAACTGGAGTTGCAGGCAGTTGTGCACTGCCATGCAGGTATTGGAAACTAAACCTGAGTCCTCTCAAAGAACATGAAGTGCTTCACTGATTATGGAGATAGTCATTGAAACTTTTTTTTTTTTTTTTTTGTCTTATCTTGTCTTTTTGAGACAGTCTCCCTGTAGCCCCAGCTAGCCTGGAACTCACAGAGATCTGCCTACCTCTGCCTCCTGAGCACTGGGATTAAAGGTGTGCACTGCAGTGCCCAGCAGTCCCCTTGAAACATCTTTTAAATGTCAGTGTTCATCACTATTTGTGATTTGGAACCTTGATATGGAAGGGTAACTTTTAAATCTAAAGTGATGCTTTAAAATTATTCCTAAAATATACTAAGCTGCCTTAAGTAAAATCTCTTATGATTTCAGATAGTATAGATTTTTCTGAAAAGTGAGTCTGGGCCTAGAGGACGACACATCTCAGTCCCCGGATTACACTGTAAGTGGCACAAAATGGAAATAGTAAAGAGTGGAATTCGTAGAGCAAGTGAAGAACATCCACAGAAAGAGCCACAAGAAAAGTTCAAAGTTGTCCTAGAAAAACCACAGCAGTCCTAATGGAGATAACTAAAGACCTAACAGATTATACCTCCCTAATTTAGTAGTATAAAGCCAATAATAGAGTACCTGGTTTTAAAAAAAGAATGTAGTATAATACAATCTAAACCATACTGTTGTATGAGACTTAAAATGAAACTATTTTGACTCATAAATGAACTTAATTTGCTTTTAACTGAGCAACTTGATTAGAAAGGAAATTGGCCTTATATCCTTAATCTTATTATGGAAGGAACAAATTACCCAAAAAAAGCAACTACCATAATAAAGGATAAAAGAAGGTTATTCCGTAATATCTATACTCTGTTTCTGCCAGAAGTAATTTGGCCAGGAAATCTGTGATGCTATTAGAAATATTTTTACGTGTGTACACAATTTGACTGGATCTCAACTTTTTTTTTTAATTTTATCATTTTTATTTTATGCGTATGCATGTATTACCTGCATGTAGGTAAGTGCACCTGTGTCATGCAATGCCCACAGAGGACAGAGAGGCTGTTGGATCCCCTGGGACTGGAGTTACGGACAGTTGTTAGCTGCCATGTGGGTGTTGGGATTCGAACCCGGGTCTTCTGTAAGAACAACCAGTGTTCTTAACCGCTGAGCTGTCTTTCCAGCCCCGGATCTCAATTTTCATTGTCTGAAAAAATGGAAACTTAATACCGTATGGCCATTTGACTCAAATTTGAGTTCTCTTTGGCATTTTAAAAATTCACTTAAAAAGACACATTTAGATATTCAGCTTGAATTAGACAGTATATTAGAACATCTGATCTCAGTTGTTTGCTTGCTTTTTGTTTTTCTTGGTGCTGGGAATGGAACTCAGGGCCTTGTACATGGTAGGCAAAAGGTATATCATTGAGCCACATCTGCAGCTCTGGTCTCAATTAACATTTTTATTATAAACACCAGCCCAACACATTTAACACTCTCGATGAGTGGTCTTCAAGTGAGGATAGCTTTACACCCACTGCCCCATGATAGACTGTTTGGGCTTTTTCTAGTTGGTTATAGGGGAATGCTACTGGTACCTAGTGATTTGAAGTCTGGGGTACCATTGAGCAGTTAAAATGCCCAGCACAGTACTCATAATGAAGAAGGACCAGCCTAAAATGTCAGTAGTGCCACTATTGATAAACTTTACTTAAATGAACACTCTGGCTGAGATTCTTAATTTCTTCACTGACTACAGTTGGCTACTATAATCCAAAGCTTTAGGTGTTCTTCCAGGTTCAAATCCTAGCTAACCTTAAAATTATTGTTGCAGGGGGCTGGAGAAAATGACTCAGCAGTTAAGAGCACTGGCTGTTCTTGCAAAGGACCCAGATTCTGTTCCCAGCATCCACATGACAGCTAACAACCATCTTTAACTCCAGTTCTGACCTTCATGAACATTGCATAACCTGGGTACACTTACATGCAGGCAGAACACTCATACACATTCACAAAACAAAAATGTGATTACTGTTGCAAAGATTGGGAAGAACTGACAATAATATATATGTCTACATAATACATTGAATATTAAAATAAATACAGGCACTTTGGCTTAGTTACACTTTATACTTGATCACATTGTGCTCTACTGGATAATCAACTACTGAAGTTGTGATAATGTACAGAACTACTGAAAAGTGTGCCTGCCAATGAGTAGATTGTACGATGTTAAGCATGATACAAATTTCATCCTACTTGTTTATATTTTTACTTTATATGCATGAGAGTTTGGCCTGCATATATGTAAATGTACCCCATGCATGCAGTGCCCATGAAGACCAGAAGCTGTAGACCCTGGAACTGCAAACCGAGAACCAAACCCAGATCCTCTGCAAGAGCAACCAGTGCTCTTAACCACTGAGCTGTCTTTAGCCCCTCCCCTGTTTTGTTTTGTTTTTTTAAGGTTGAGTCATATACACATGTAGAAATGGGAATCACTAAGATATCTTGGTTTACAACTTTTTTTCTTGCCCTCAGCCATTTTGCTAAAAACAAGACATTTTTTATTTTTCTACTTGCTTGCCTATTACCTGTTATGTATGGAAAATGGGAAAGCAACTTCTGTCAAGTAACAGAATTTTGCCTATACATGCTCAGACACAGTTTTCTCTGCTTTAAGCTAATGGTTACTTGCAATCAGCCTTAAGGTTGTTGGTAGCTTTTTCTTTTAGGTTAATCTAAGATTTTGATTATAGTTCAGTTATTAGATTGGTTACAAACAGAAGTTGTCCTTTGTCCAGTTGCCATTAGCTTTCTCTAGTCATGGCGGTCAGATGGGTCTTACATTATTATTATGAGAAATAAGTTCCTTTTCCAGTAAAAACTCATTTTCAGAAAATAAGAACATTTAAGTTTTAGTGAGCTTTTATGAACTACAACACTTGTTGAACTAAAACCAGGTTTATAGAGAAACTGTATATATCTTAATAATTGGTATTGTACTTCATTGACTATTGCTTAATAGAAAAGTGTTTTATTTATATCAAGAAAACATTCTAGATAGGGAAGCTTTGACTTTGTATAAGTACAAATGTATGTATTTAATTTTATAAGAACATATGAAAGGGAATATAAATACATACTTCTCACCTATTACATAAGCAAAGCTACTTGATGAGCATCATTTAGTTAGTTGTTCTGCTATTGGATTTGTTAATTACCCCGATTTTCACTGAAGATTGACTTAGCTACATATGTACAATGAGTATGAAATGTGACTCTTTTTAAAGGGTGAAGTCGAACAGATTGCAATGATGAAACCAAAAGGCCAGACTGAGCACGACGAGGGTATGCTTGAATATTTAGAAGATATAATTGGCTGTGGACGGCTAAATGAACCTATTAAAGTCTTGTGTCGGAGAGTTGAAATATTAAATGAACACAGAGGAGAGAAGGTGAATCTTCTGTCGACACTTGTTGCGAGAATGTCTTGTTGATGGATAAACTAATTTTATTGACTCAAATATTTATGTTTAATAGTTTATAATTATGGAAGAAATACTTTCTTTAATATTTTTGTATTTTGTATATGATGTGTTAAATTTTTAAATCTTTGTTTGTAGTTAAACAGAGTTAAAATGGTGGAAAAGGAAAAAGATGCCCTAGAGGGAGAAAAAAACATAGCCATTGAGTTTCTTACATTGGAAAATGAAATATTTAAAAAAAAGAATCATGTTTGTCAATATTACATGTAAGTACTGTAATCGATTTTATGTAAGTTTCTAAGCATCAAATCAAACCTTTTTTTCCTATAGTAATACGAACACTGATGTGAAAGGTTTTTCTAAAAATCATTTTAAGTGATAAACTCGATTTTAGTGCCCTACTTTGAGTTGGGGGTTATACAGGCATGTATTACTAGTAGTAATTTCATGTACGTGTGCAGTAGTCCCCTCAAATAAGGGATAATGTTCTAAGAACCCTAGCAGTTATCATGGGTAGTAGTACCAAACTCTTACATATATTATGTGTTTTCATTTATGTCTATAGAAATGTATAAAAGTCAGTTGATCTGTCCTACATTTTTTTTAATTCTTATTTTTATTGTTTGGGCTTTCAGGAGTCCTTTTTTCTGCCACCCTGGGTTCTAGGGATAAGATTCTTTTACTCTCTGAGCCATTTTACAGACCCTAGTTTTTTTCTGAATATGTAATACATGTAAATGTGTGGGAGTGCACACCCATGGGGGCATACAGAGAGTAGAGCAAGCCATCAGGTATCTTTCGCTATCTCCTATCTGAGACACGATCTGTGACCAAAGTAGACACTCACTGTTCCAGCTAGCCGGTCAGCAAGCTCTTGGGATCCTCCTTTCTCTTCTACCCTCTTCCCCTCAATGCTGAGCTTAACTGGCATATATAGCCATTCACGTATTTGGTTTGGTTGGTTGGTTGGTTGGTTGGTTGGTTGGTTGGTTGGTTGTTGCCCAAGTGGGTAGTCAAACTCAGATCTTCGTGTTTGCAGAGCAAGTGGTATTATACACTGAGCCATATCCCTGACCCCTCTTTCCCTATTTAATGCCCTAATGCCTCCATTACTTTTATTAGATAATAAAATAAGGGTTCATTGAAAAGAAGCATATCCTGAGAATTAATTCTGATCATCAGTATGGGTGCCAGGTGACTAGAGGGTTAGTGTGTTTTACTGTTGGTACACTGAACAACAACAAAAAGATTAACAGTACTAGACAGCATGTAGCTTAAAAGTAATTGTTTCTGTGATTTATCATTAAGATTTTCAGATGGTGGTCTATCATAAGTAACTGAAACCGAAAAAATCTACAGACTACTATACTATTAAATTCATATAATAGCAGATTAATTTGTTTACATTGAACCTATTTTGTTCCTAAGTTCTATCTAGCCTTGACCCAGAGATTGTACAACACCCTCATAGACCAATTATAAACTGATGACTAAGAATATTTCAGACACATCTGATTTTACTAAGACAGTTAGTTGTACGGTTTTAGAAATGGCATTTTACAATCTCTAATTTTCCCCCTAGTTATGATCTACAGAAACGAATTACTGAAATGGAAACTCAGAAGGAAAAAATTCATGAAAATACTAAAGAAATTACTGAGAAGAGCAATATGTTATCAACTGAAATGAAAGCTAAGAATGCAGCTCTAAAGGATGTTGAGAAGTAATAACCTTTTGGAAAGTATTAAAGTATTTAGATTCAATTTTGTCCTGTGTCTACATGTGAGCTTATTGCTAACACATTGAGTGTAATATATTTTCCAGACAGCATATAAACTACTCTTTCTTTTTGTGCATATATATATATATATATACATATACCTGTATCAAATTCATTGTTACAGATTAAGTACCCCTCTGAAGTCATACAAAGGGGATGCTTCCCCCTAGTGGCACAGTGCATTCAGAATTAAACTTAAGCATTCCATTTGATAATTTAGTCTCCTAGTTTACAAGTTTGATTCAGAGGTAGAATTTGATTATTTTAAATAGACTTAAAGTGTCTATCTTTTACTTTTAGGGAAAATTTTTTATGTGCCTAGATACCATAGTCTCTGGAAAATACAGTAATTCTAGTTAGAAAAACAAGACAACTCTCATAGTAAAAAGTTTAAGTCTTGAACTAGGATAGAAAATCCACTTGGAAGTTTTAGGATCCTGTCTAATAAGAGGTTTGACATGTTTGTAGATGAAGTATACCAGAAAGTGTTTAGAGCTTGACGTTTAAGATAAACATCCAAAATAATGACTAATAATTTGCTTTCTTTAATAGGAATCTCAATAAAACTACAAAATTTATTGAAGAAAATAAAGAAAAATTTACACAGCTAGATTTGGAAGATGTGCAAGTTAGGGAAAAATTAAAACATGCTACAAGTAAAACCAAAAAGCTGGAAAAGCAGTTCCAAAAAGATAAAGAAAAGGTAGGTGTTGGAAAAAAATCCTGAAGTTTTCATATCTAAATATATTTAGTTAACTGTTTTTTACAAATGCACTTGCCTCGTGTTACTGAAAAGAATTAAGTGGGATTCTGAATGTTTTAACTCTGAACATGATTTTATCTCAATGAATGCCTTGTATACATTAACTTTGAGTTTTATGTTACAGTAACATGAACAGTTGTTGGGAAACATTTACCAAATCAAGAATTTTATTTTGATGGTGGTAATAACTTCTTTTTTCCCAAAATAGTAAAGTCATATTTTTTATTAGGTTTTACAGAGTTTTAATGGGTGCGTGCATACACGCATGATACATCTGCATGCATCTGGAGGTTAGAGGACAACCTGATGGGCAGTCCCAAGGACTGAACTCAGATCATCAGTCTTGGGGATACTTACCTTTGCCTGCTGAGCCATCTCCCCATCCCCAAAGCTTTTTTTAAGATTTATTTTTTGAGAGAGAGAGAGAGAGAGAGAGAGAGAGAGAGAGAGTGTGTGTGTGTGTGTGTGTGTGTGTGTGTGTGTGTGTACACATGCATGATACCACTGCATGCTTCTGGAAGTTAGAGGACAACTTGATGGGCAGTTGGTTCTTCCTTTCTACCATGTGAGTCCCAACAGTTTGAACTCAGATCATCAGGCTTGGGAATACTTAAATTTACCTGCTGAGCCATCTCATCATCCCCAAATCTTTTTTTAAGATTTATTTGTGTGTGTGTGTGTGTGTGTGTGTGTGTGTGTGTTATGTGTATGTACAGATAAGTGTCAGTGTCTGAGAAGGCCAGAAGAGTCATTTACCCTAGAACTGGAGTTACAGGTGATTGTGTGCCACCCAGTGTGGGTACTATGAACTAAACGGTCCTAGGCAAGAACAATGCATTTCTCTTAATCACTGAGTCATCTCTCCAGCCCCCCATAGACTTTCAAAAATAATACCTACCTCCTACAAAATTTTATAAAAGCAAGAGACCAGCAAAGATGGAAAAGCTTGTAATTATGTGACAAATTATTCTGAGGTTAAAATTTTAAAAATAAAGTTCGGAATGAATTGTAGAAATGCCTAACTAGCATGGCTCTAATATTTAAATAATTTGGAGATCTCTCAAATTATGTTCATAGCTTTATCAGATATGAATAGATAAATGACACCCAAGCCCCTAAAAATGCTTTGTTCTATATAACACAGTAACTGTAGTTTAGGTTCTACTTGACTTTTAAAGCATTTTCCAAAAGTATTTGTGCTTAATATATTGCTTAACCAAGGTTTTGTGAATGAGTGTTTGAGGACCATAATTTTGGAAATAATGAACTTCTGGTACTAACAAACAAAAGTAACACAGAATACTCATTTTAAACAGTAAGCTGTTAAAGAGGCATTAGTTTTTAACTGTAAAACACTAATGATTACTGTCAGCGTATTTAGGATAAAATATTAACTCTACATAGTAGATCTGAAGGGCTAAAGCTCTGAAATATCTTTAAGATTGGGGGTTGGGAGCAAAGAAAGATAATTTGGTGTATATTGTCTTATGCCGCGGGGGGTACTTTAGATAATTCCATGTCAAGGCATGTTTGGCTAAAGAAGCTTGAACTCATAAGACATGAAAGACAAGTGTAAAGGTCCTGCTAGCAAGATTTCTTTTTTTCCATCAATGAAGGCATTTTTAGAATTTATTTTATTATTAGACTGAGAAAATACATAAGTTACTATTGGAAAATCACTAAACTCAGCTACTTTAAATATAATAAAGAGCCTAAGAAATACTTCATTTTAAGTGTTGATAATATCAGGAGTATGTTCCATACTATTTGTTTTATAATCTGAGGTTGAAGATCTCAAAAGTATACCTGCCAAGAGTGACATCATCATAACTGAGACAACAGCTAGAAGCGCTTCCCTCGAAAAAGAGAAAGAAGAAGAAGAGAAAAAGTTAAAGGAAGTTATGGATAGCCTTAAACAGGAAACACAGGGGCTTCAGAAAGAAAAGGAGGTAAGAGTCTTTATCTGGATGATTTTGGCAACTTTTCCTAACTTAAAGATTGTTTTTGCATAAAGGTGAACTAACAAAAATGTTGCACTCGTGCAGTGGCATGTAAATATTGTAACCCTGGCTACTTGGCAGGCTGAGGTAGGAGGCTGGGAGTGTGACACAGACCTATGCAACATTGCAAGACCCATGTCTCAAAATAGTTGTCTTTTAACCTCTAACCCCTCCCAAAAACTATTCAGCCTAGACTCTGCCCTTTTGTTTTCTGAGGTTTGTTATTTTATTTTCTGTTTGTTTTCCCTTTTTTGCCTTAAATGTTAAATTAACAAGACAATCTGTTATAGTAGGAAATGTGACATGACATACTTTGACGTAGCCGCTCTGTGCAGTCACCAGTTTTTCTCTTTTCATCTCCTAGATTGTTTTCTTGATAACTAATACACTGTCCACCTGTGCAGTCTGGGACCACGCCATGCATAAGTTAGCAACATTGTTCTGTTTGCTTTTATAATATTTGGTATAATGGTATAAAGCTATAGCTCTTGTGTCAGTTTTTGTGTTAAATCCTAGTCCTTCTGCAGATTCTTAGGTCCTCAAGTCATATTCCTCAAGGTGAGGAAGAAAATGTTATCTTTTTTGTATACACAAGGGCTGGTGAGGTGACTCAGCTGGTAAAAGCACACTTGCTTACAATAGAAGGAGAGAACTAAGTAGTCCTCTGACCTCCATGCACTGTGGCACAGGCAGGCCCACACTCTCAACATATACCACACACAACCCTATAAGATGGTAACGTTAAAGTAACCAGTTCTTAACACCTCATTTAAAAGGCACCAAAGGTTGTTAAAAATATGGATCATCTACCCAACAAAACTATAAGCATGAAGCAAGGTGTGGTGTGGTGGTACACATCTTTAATCCTAGCACTTGGAGGCAGAGGTAGGCTTACCTCTGAACTCCAGGCCAACTAGGACCACAGGGAGACCCTGCCTCAGAAAACAAAAAGGCTATAAGCATGAACTTAGCTATATTTATATTCATTGCAGCCTTTTGACAATGCTGAGCATATGAAGTATATATTTTGAAGTTTTTATCTTTTGTGGGTATATGCATGAGTTCAGTGCTCATAGAGGCCAGAAGAAAACATTGGATCCCCTGGAACTGGAGTTACAGGCACTGTAAACCACCTGATGAGGGTTTTGGAAACCAAACTCCAGTTCTCTGCAAGAGCAGCAAGTACTCTGAACCATCTCGCTAGCCCCCAAATAGATCATGGCTTTTTAGTTGACTCCATAAAAGGTCACTGACAATAGATTCTGCTTTGAAATATGTCATGTTTGATGGTCACACTGCAGAAGTCGGGTAGTTGTGTGATTAAAGTCGTGTGAATAATGGAGTTTTCATGATGAAATACTTAGTGGGTGGCAGGTTATGACTGAAATAAAAATGAACTATTTCAATACGAATATCTTTATTTGAGGAAGTTTTCATGTATTAAGGGTATGAAGTCTAACATTTTTTTACTTTCAGTTAATTTTTTGTTTTAGTTTCTAAAATAAGCATGCTCTCTGTCTCCAAGAGCTTTTTTTTTTTTTTTTTTTTTTTAAAGGGGGAGGGTTTTTTTGTAGCCCATCTTTTTGTAGCCCCAGCTGCTGGCCAAGAATTTGCTATATAGACCAATCTGGTCTCAACAGAGGTCTGTCTGCCTCTGCCTCCTGAGTGATAGGGTTAAAGGGAGTATGCTACCGCCAGGCATGGTAGCTCACGCCTTTAGTCCCAGCACTTGGGAGGCAGAGGTAAGTGGATCTCTGAGTTTCAGGACAGCTGGGGCTACAGGGAGACCCTGTCTCAAAAAGACCAAAAAAAAAGGAGTATGCTACCACACCTGGCTTTCACAGAGCTCTTATACCGTCAGTTAAGAGACTGTGTATAGTTCACATTGACAAACTAGGCGTGTACTATTTTGATCTGTTCCATTTATAAGAATTTCTTGATGTATACTGTTCGTAGACTTATATCACCCTCAAGAAGTATAATTTCCATTTTAGCTTAAGCTTGAAAATATATTTCATATTTAATGAACTCATATTTTAACAGAGTCAAGAGAAAGAGCTCATGGGCTTTAACAAATCAGTAAATGAAGCACGTTCAAAGATGGATGTAGCTCAATCAGAACTTGATATCTATCTCAGTCGACATAATACTGCAGTGTCTCAGCTAAGTAAGGCAAAGGAAGCTTTAATAACAGCTTCTGAGACTCTCAAAGAAAGAAAAACTGCAATCGGAGATATAAATACAAAACTCCCTCAAGCTCAACAAGAATTAAAGGAGGTAAATTTTTGCTTCTATATTTTGTTTGAACATTGTGAACTCTATATACATGTTTTTTGTTTTGTGTTTATGAGTGTTTTGCCTGCATGTATGTAAGTGCACTGATGTTATGCAATGCTCACGGAGGCCAAAAGATGGAGTTTCGGACCATTGTTAGCCTCTGTATGAGTGCTAAGAACTGAACCAAGTCCTCCAGAAGAGAAGCCAGTGCTCTTAACCACTGAGCCAGCTCTCCAGCCCTCCTGTATTTGTTTTTAATCTCCAAACTTAAAGTGATTGGTATATAGGTCTTTTCTTACTTATTACAATATCAGAGGAATGAGATGAATATTTCATTATTTTAAATGAGGCTATTAACTAGGACTAGAAGTATAGCTCATGGTAGAGAACTTTTGTAACACGTACAAAAGTCCTAGGTTTGCATGCCCCAATGCCTCCAAAAGAAAAGAGATGGGGAGGTGACTACTGTCTCTAAAAGCATGAAGCAGCAAATAACCACTGCCACAATACCCTAGGAATAATTTTAAAAAATTTCTCAGGCTGAGTATATAGCTCAGTTAGTAGAGTACTTGCTTACCATGCATGGAGCCATGAGTTCAATCCCTAGCACCACATAAAACCAGACATGGTGGTAGATGCTTATATAAGAATAAATGAAAAGCATAATGAATGTGCAAACTGTTAATGGTGTTTTTTTCTCTTTTTATTTTTAATTTTATTGACATAGTTTATTCTCAGAGCTCCAAGGTGTCATAAATTAATTTTAGGGATCTGGAAAGCTGGCTTAGTAGTTAAACATGCTTGCTGCTGTTTGAGAGGACCCAGCATCAGTTCCTAGTACCCATGTTGGATGGTTCACAATCAACTATAAGTCCAGCTTCAGGGGACCCTCTTCTGGACTCCACATGCACCTGCACTCATATTTGCACTTAACCTACACAAAAGGTACACACATGTACATATAATTAAAAACAAAGCAGGGCATGGCATCTCAGGCCTTTAATCCCAGCTCTCAGAGGCAAAGCAGGTGAATCTCTGTGAGTTGGAAATCAGCCTGGTCTACATAGAGTTCCAGGTCAGCCAGAGCTACACATGTGAGACCTTATCTCAAAAATAAAAATAGATCTCTTAAAAATTAATTTTTAATTGTAGTAAATTCACACTATTTGATCATCAAGGAATTTCCCGACCATGTAAAATTTAAATGTAAATTAAATTTCATCACTGGATGCAGTGACTGTTTACTTCCTAGTGATTGGCTTTATTTTTGGTTGCTTTTTCCATAATTTGAACTTTACTTTATGCCTATGTAATAAATAGGGACAATTCAAGGGCAGGGTATGGAGGAAGATACCATTTGGAAAAGAAACATGAGTGTTTGTAAAATGGAGATTGAGAAACTAAATTTGGGTGTGTAATTCTTAGCAATACAGTTATCCAGTCATCTTTTCCCCCTTTATTTAGGATATTTAGCCAAAAAGCAAAATATAACATGACTTGGTACCCACCCACACAAACATGAAATCCCATTCCTAGGTTTGGTTTTGATAGGGCAGAATTTAAGAACTGGAGCATGCTTCTGCTTGTGTGGTACCTGCCTAAGAGCTCTAGAGCTGTACTTATCAAGGTGGCCTGCTCCTGGAGCCATAATGTTCTCATGTTCCCTTTTAATGGTGCAGATTGTTTTAATGGTACAAATAATTTATGCCTTTTTATTTTTCTTTTTTGTTTTTTTGTGTGTTTTTTTGTTTGTTTTGAGACAGAGTCTCCCTGTAGCCACAGCTAGCCTGGATTTGCTGTGGAGACCAGGCTGGCCTAGAACTCATAGAGATCCACCTGCCTCTGCCTCCCAAATGGTGGGATTAAAGGCATATGCCACTTCTCCATGTTTTCAAAACCAGATCAAAATTGTACTGTGGAAGCTCAGTGCCAGTTTATATTTAGTTTTATACTTCCTTTTTTTATTAGAGAAGCATTACAAATAAATCTCTTGCTATGATTGAGTGTTTTTAAGCTATAACGCTTATAGGTTTCGAATTCTTTTCACTTTTAGAAAGAAAAAGAACTTCAGAAATTAACACAAGAAGAAATAAACTTCAAAAGCTTGGTTCATGATCTTTTCCAAAAAGTTGAAGAAGCAAAAAGTTCTTTAGCAATGAATCGAAGTAGGGGGAAAGTACTTGATGCAATAATTCAAGAAAAAAGATCTGGCAGGATCCCAGGAATATATGGAAGATTGGTAAAGTAGATAACATTTTCCTCAAAAAAGACCATAAATATTACCTACACACACCTCTGTCCCCCACCTCTCCTGCCAAAAAGAAACTAGTAGTTGGTAAGCACACATAAGAAAACTTTTGAGGCAGGATTTAATGTAGCTCAGGTTTGCCTCAAACTCACTCTAAGAATGACCTTGAATTTTTGATTTTCCTGCTTCCACCTCCCAAGTGCTAGTGCTTTTTTTTTTTTTTTTTTTTTTTTTTTAGTAAAGGAAGAAGAAAGAATGAGTCAGGCTAGATGACATAGGCCTTTAATCTCAGCCCTCAGGAAACAGAGGCAGGCAGATCTCTGATTTGGAGACCATCCTGGGCTACACAGCAAGTTCCAGGCCAGCTAGGACATAGTGAATCCCTATCTCAAAAAAAAGAAAAAAATAGAAGCCATGCATGGTAATGTATGCCTTTAATTCTAGCACTTGGGACAGAGAGGCAAGTAGGTCATGCAGTGAGACCATCTTTTTGTTGTTGTTAAGGTAGGATTGGGGTAGGGGGCAATGAGGTTAGGTTTTGAGGGCAATATAGCTATGACATCTGTCATTGGTGACCAGGGTTGTCTGGCTAGATGTGTGTCCCCTTTCTTCTTCACCACTCCATATGTATTCTCAAAACTGCACACCAGCCCAGTGTGGTAGCACACACCTTTAATCCCAGCACTCAGGAGGCAGAGCCAGGTGGGTCCCTTTGTGATCAAGGCCAGCCTGTTCTACATAGCCAGTTCCAGGCCAGCTGGGATGACAGGGAGACCTTGTCTCAAAAAACAAGACCAAACCAAAGCTGCACACTGTTCACAGGGGATGATGTACCCAGATACAGAAGGAACATTCTTCGATAAACGGTATAGCCTCCAAACAAATAACAATTTAAGATATTCTGGGCTTAATAACATTCAATATTTTGGTTATAGTTTAGGAAAATTAATAAAGGATCATCTAGAACCCTGATATAGTGGCAGTTGTGACCATTACCTTTCTGAGCTCCAGCATGGAAGGATGCTTTATGAGCTAGAGGAAAATTATCTCAGCTGAGTTCTTTTGGTTAGCTAGGGGGCAGAAAGAGTCAGTTGAACTCCCTAAATCAGCCTTCTGGAGATGAAAACAGAATGATCCGGAAGGACAAATGCAATTTAACGGACACAGCTGCTTCTACATCTGATATTAAGGGACTTCTTAAATAGATGTAACCTATTCATTTGCTGTGAGGAATAAAGCCGATCTGTGAATGCTGCTAGATAGCTAAGTAATAGATTGAGTCATCAGTACTTAAATAACTGAAAACTGTTTTGCTTATGTATTTTTTTCAGTCTCATATCCACATTCTGTGAGCTTTTTAAATGCTTTAAACCAAGATAAATTTGGCTTTTAATGTTCAAAATCTGAATTGTAATGAAATGATCTGAGCTTTTTTTATCTAATTCTTTCTAATTATAAACTAATTTTTACTCCTCTTAGGGGGACTTGGGAGCTATTGATGAGAAGTATGACATTGCTGTTTCATCCTGTTGTCATGCATTAGACTACATTGTTGTTGATTCTATTAATACAGCCCAAGAATGTGTAAACTTCCTTAAAAGACATAATATTGGAGTTGCAACCTTTATAGGTTTAGATAAGGTAGGTATTTGTAATAAGCAACCTATAATTTAATTTTTAGGTGCCAAGTATGGTCATGTTTCATAGTGGGTGTTTGATGTTGAAGCAGTGCCTTTCTGTAGCCCCAGCTGGCCTGGATCTGATTGTGTAGACCATGCTGGTCTTGATCTCAGAAATCTGCTTGCCTCTGCCACCAGAGTGCTAGGAATAAAAGCATTTGCCACCATACCTGGCTTTAGCTATTCTTTGCCATTATTCAGCTAATTGCTGATCAGATTTGAAAATTATTTTAGGTTCTGGGTCTGCATAACTTGGGGGATAAAAATAAATCTTGAGGGAGGTGGAGAGATGGCTCAGTGGTTAAGAGTTCTGGCTGTTTTTGCAAAGGACCCATTTTGGTTCCCAACAATGGTCTGTAATAACTCTACTTCCAGGGGATCGAATGCCCTCTTCTGACCTCTGCAGGCACTGCATAACATGGGTGCACTTACATACTTGCAGGCAATACACTCATATACAAAAATTAAAAATCAAATGAAATATTAAATAAATGAAATAAATCTTGGAATGCTGCTAAAAAATTCCATTGTTGAGGATGATATCCAATGTGTAGGTGACTGATATTTTATGTTTCTAACTTGCATCATAACCACTGTTTTCTTAATGTAACCTTTATTGAAAGTTACAGAATTCATACAGCAAAGCTCACTAAAGCATAGGGTTCAGTTACTTTTATTGTATTCACAAACTTGAGCTGTGGCAATTATCTACCTCTGAACTTTGTATCCCTCCATAGGCATTAGTGGTCATTCCATGCACCCCTTTCCCCACCTTCAGCAGCAACCATTAATCTACTTTTGGTTTTATAAATTTATTCTAGGCATTGCATTAAATGGAATGGTATAATATGGGGCCTTTTATTCATAGATATATTTACACAGGAGTGTTTCAAGTTTATGTTTTGTAGCACATAGCTGTCCTTCATCCCTTTTTCTTTGTCCATTCTGTTGATAGGTTATACTTTTTTGACTGTCTTGGCAATACTACTGTGGACATTCATATGTTTTGGGTTTGTTTTTTTTTGTTTTTTTTTTTTTTACTGTATATGAGTGCACACGTGTGCAATAACCCACAGAGACCAGAAGAGGGTGTCAGATTCCCAGAAACTGGAGTTAATTATAATTGTTAGCTGCCCTGTGGGTTCTGGGAACTGAACCTAGGTCTTCTGCAAAAGTAGCCAGTGCTCTTAACTGCTGAGCCATTTCTCTAGTACTCTTAACTGCTTAACTCTAGCCACCATGTACAAGATTTTGTGTTAGCATGTACTTTCATTTCTGTTTAACTTTTTGAGGAACTGCCCAACTATCTACCATAGTGGCTGTACTATTTGTTTTCCAATTTCTTCACGCTCTTTAGCAAAGATGTTTCTTTTTAAAATATAGTTCATCTTAATAGATAGAATGTGGTATCTAACTGCTTTTATTTTCATTTTCCCAGTGACTAATGTCGAATATCTTTTTGTGTGCTTATTAGTTTTATCTTTCTGGTGGTGAGGTGTTTGAAGGTGTACACCCCACAATTAGTTAGCTTGTGTCTGTAAATAGAGACAAACTAAAGTATCCTACATGCAGGTCTCATGTCAGATTTATGGTTTACAATATTTCCTACTATTATATAGGGTTGTTTTTTTTTTTTCACTTCCTTGATTGTGTGATTTTTGAAGCACAAAGGCCCAGTTACAGTATCTTTCTTTAGTTTCTTGTGGGGTTTTGTTGTTTTTCAGACAGGTCTCTGTTTGTAGCCCTGGCTAACCTGAAATTTGCTGTGTAGACCAGGCTTGCTTTGAATTTGCAGTAGTCCTGCCTCTGCCTTTCAAGTGGTAGTTTTTTTTTTTTCACTTCCTTGATTGTGTGATTTTTGAAGCACAAAGGCCCAGTTACAGTATCTTTCTTTAGTTTCTTGTGGGGTTTTGTTGTTTTTCAGACAGGTCTCTGTTTGTAGCCCTGGCTAACCTGAAATTTGCTGTGTAGACCAGGCTTGCTTTGAATTTGCAGTAGTCCTGCCTCTGCCTTTCAAGTGGTAGGTTACAGGTATGCTTGCATTTTCTGAGAGCTGGAGTTTGGTTTTGGTTTTATTTGGTCTTTTTTGGTGGGGGGGGCGGGTCTTTCTGAGACGGGGTCTCTGTAGCCCCAGCTGGCCTGGAACTCACAGAGATCTGCCTGTGTCTGCTTCCTGAGGGCTGGGATTAAAGGCTTGCCCAGCAAGTTCTATAGTTTTTAGCTATTATATTTAAGTTCTAATCCATTTTGAAGTTTTTTTAATGGGTATGAGTGTTTTCCCTGTGGGTATATAAGTACACCTCGGTGTGCAATACCCATAGAAGTCAAAGAGGGCTTCTAATCCCCTGGAATTGAAGTTATATGCAGTTATTAGCTACCATGTGGCTGCTGGGAACCAAAACCCAGGTGTTCTACAAGAGTAGCCAAGTGCTTTTAACTACCAACTCCCCAGTTTGGGTTTTGTTTTGTTTTGTTTGTTTTGATCTTTTTGAAACAGGGTCTCCCTACAGCCCCAGCTGACCTGGAACTCATTATATAGACCAGGCTGGCCTTGAACTCACAGAGATCCACCTGCCTCTGCCTCCCGAGTGCTGGGATTAAAGGTGTGCACCACTATGCCCAGCTCCCAATTTGTTTTTTTTGGTTTTTTTGTTTGTTTTTTGTCTTTGAGACGGGGTCTCCCTGTAGCCCTAGCTGTCCTTGAACTCACTATGTGGACCAGGCTGGCCTTGAACTTACAGAGATCCACCTGCCTCTGCCTCCCCAGTGCTGGGATTAAAGGCGTGCACCCCCACGCCCAGCCCAATTTCTTTTTTAAAGGAATTTTTTTTTTTTTTTTTTTTTTTTTTTGAGACAGGGTCTCCCTGTAGTCCCAGCGCCACCACACCCAGCTTTTTAAAGGAATCTTTTTGAGGCCACCATTCACTTTCCTACAAATACTTTATCCATTTTACCCATTTTTATTGGTTTATATGCTTTATCCTGTTCAGTCTACCTGTTCTTTTTTTTGTTGTTTTTGAGGTGGTCTCATTGTAGCCCTAGCACTTGCTTTGTAGACTTGGCTGGCCTCAAACTTGCAAAGATCTACCAGCCTCTACCTCTTGAGTACAAGGATAGGGACATTCTACCATGCCCAGGTGAAAGTTTTTTTATGACTTGTATTTTGCAATATTGTTGACCTCATTTTTTAATGTTAATAGTTGGTGCAATTTTATATAGAACCAAGATAAGATTTTCTTTAGGATTCTGATACCTGGAAGACAAGATTGGTTGTTTATTACATACTTTTTTTTTTTTTTTAACATTTAGATGGAAGTATGGGCAAAAAAAATGACCAAAATTCAAACTCCTGAAAATACTCCTCGGTTATTTGATTTAGTTAAAGTGAAAGATGAGGAAATCCGCCAAGCTTTTTATTTTGCTTTACGGGATACCTTAGTGGCTGACAACTTGGATCAAGCCACAAGAGTAGCCTATCAAAAAGACAGAAGATGGAGAGTAGTGACTCTACAGGGACAGAGGCAAAAAAAATGACCAAAATTCAAACTCCTGAAAATACTCCTCGGTTATTTGATTTAGTTAAAGTGAAAGATGAGGAAATCCGCCAAGCTTTTTATTTTGCTTTACGGGATACCTTAGTGGCTGACAACTTGGATCAAGCCACAAGAGTAGCCTATCAAAAAGACAGAAGATGGAGAGTAGTGACTCTACAGGGACAGATCATAGAACAGTCAGGTAAGACTGGGGGGTTTTTGACCATTGAATTATTTTAAGCTCCTTGGGCAAAACATTTAAAACTCTCCCATGTTCTCCAGGTACAATGACTGGTGGTGGAAGCAAAGTAATGAGAGGAAGAATGGGTTCGTCAGTTATCGTTGAAATCTCTGAGGAAGAGGTCAGCATGATGGAAAATTGTGGCCACGTTTCTTTTTTAACTTCAAAATTTCACTATTTTAAGTAACAGATTGAATGTCTTTTATATAAATTGTATGGGCTAGAGAGATGGCTCGGTGGTTAAGCGCACTGACTGTTCTTGCAGAAGACCCGGGTTCGATTTCCCTGCACCCACATGGCAGCTATGAAGTGTCCTTAACTTAGTTCCAGGGGAATCCGAAGCCCTCTTCTGACCTCGGTGGCATTGCATGACAACGGGTGTACTCATATACATGCAGGCAATACACTCATATACATGAAATAATAAAATATTTTTTAAACAATTATAACTAGCCGGGTGTGGTAGTGCACACTTTTAATCCCAGCACTCGGGAGGCAGAGGCAGGCGGATCTCTGTGAGTTCAAGGCCAGCCTGATCTACATAGTGAGTTCCAGGACAGCTAGGGCTACAGGGAGACCCTGTCTCAGAAAGACCAAAGTGCTGGCTAGCTTCTGTTGTCAACTTCATACAGTTGGGAAGAGAGAATGTCAATTGAGGCATTTCCTCTATTGGAATGGCCTATGGCTATGTCTATGAGGCATATTTTTAATTGCTAATTGATGTGGGACAGCCTAGCCCATTGTGGGCAGTGCCACCCTTAGGAAGGTAATCCTAGATTGTATAAGAAAGCAGTCTGAGAGGGGCAGGAGTGTTGGCTCAGAGGTTAAGAGAACTGATTGCTCTTATGGAGGACCTGGATTTGGATCCCAGCACCCACATGGCGGCTAACAACCATCCATAAATCCAGGGGATCCAGCACCTTCTCTGTCCTCTGTGAGCACTGCATAACATGGATATGCAGGCATAACACTCGTACACGTAAAATAAAAATAGAGGATCCAAGTTCTATTCCCAGCACCCAGGTTGAGTGACTCACAACTGTAACTGTGATCCAGCATTCTCTTCTGGCCTCTGCAGTCACCTCAGTAACACGTGTGCAAACCAGCACGTGAACACACTCATAATTTTTAATTGTTAAAAAAAATAACCAAGGCATGGTAGCACATGAATCCTAGCACCTGGGAGGCAGAGGCAGGAAAATCTCTGCGATCTAAAGGCCAGCCTAATCTGTATGGCTAATTTCAGGCCAACTTGGGGCTATAGGAAAACCCTATCTCAGAAAAAGGAAATAAAATAATAGTGTATGCTGAGCATACATCTATTTTAGGTAATGCAATTAAATTGTATAGATTGTACATACTTTATTTAGCCATTAACTTAATATTTAACAGTTTATTCCTTCAGAGAATTTCTATATTACGTTGCTTTTTTTTTTTTTTTTTTGAGTACTTGAACAAAGACTTCTGATCATGTTTCTAAATTTTATTTCAAAAGATTTGGGGGAGCTGGGGATAAGCTCAATCAGTAGTGGAACACTTGCCTGCCTCCAGTGTGGCTTCTGGGTATGAACCCCAGCACCACAAAAAAAATGTCTTTAGATATTCTGGTTACCTTTTTCCAAAATGTGCCTTAATTTTCCCCCTATATTTTGAAATCATTTGCCATCTTCCACTGAAGTGTTTGAATGCTATGTCTTCAATGAAATAATAGGTAATAAACTCTTAAACTTTAATGTAGGAATTTAAAGTGGGTTGTTGGTTCTGTTCTGCTTTTTTTGTTGGTTAATTTTATTTTTAAATGTCTCCCTATGTGGTCCAGGCTGTCCTCAAGCTCTTGCAGTCTTCCTGCACAACCTCCTGAGTATCAATTCATATGCACCAGCACACCTGGCTTTTGTGTTCTGGTCTTTAATTTCAGAAGCTTGGGGGTGGGAGGGTTCATTTCCAAAGCTATCTTTGAAGTGACTTTTGGAGGGTTAGCTAGATGGTTCAGTGAGGAAAGACCCCCCCGCCCAAAACTGCCAAGCCTGATGACCCAACTTGTAGAAAATAACTGACTTTCAGAAGTTGCCCTCTTATCTCTGTACACATCATCCACATGCCCAAACATACACATGTATGCACGACAAATTTTTAAAGTAATTTTAAAAAATTTAAGGGAGGACTAGAGAGATAGGTCAGTGGTTAAGAGCACCAGCTGTTTTTGCAGCAGACCCAGGTTCAATTCCCAGCACCCACATGACAGATATCAACTGACTATAACTCCAGTTCCAGGGGAATGCTACACTCTTTTCTGACCTCTGCAGGCATTGCACAACGTACAATACACTTACGTACATGCAAGCAATAAACTCATACGCATAAATAAAAATAAACTACTTTAAATTGTAATTTTTTTTTTATGTGTATGTGTATTGCCTGCATGTAGGTAAGTGCACTTGTGTTGTGCAGTGCCCTCGGAGGTCAGAAGAGGCTGTCAGATCCCCTGGGACTGGAGTTATGGACAATTGCTGCCATGTGAGTGCTGGAATTTGAACCTGGGTCTTCTGCAAGAACAACCAGTGTTCTTAACTGCTGAGCCATCTCTCCAGCCCCAGCTATTTTAAATTTTAAGGGAAAAAAAAATGACTGAAGAAATTTTACTCTTTTCTTTGTAGGTGAATAGAATGGAATCCCAGTTGGAAAGGTGTTCTAAACAAGCAGCTCAAATCCAAGAACAGAAAGCACAACTTGAAGAAGCAGTGGTCAAGTTAAGGCATAATGAACGAGAAATGAGGAATACACTAGAAAAGTTTGTTGCAAGCATCCAGGTACTGTATTTGTGTGAGTGTATGAATATTAGTTGAAACTGTTAAAAATTCCAATTTAGCATATTCTAAACTATTAGGATATTTTACCACAGTTTTCTGTAAACACCAAAAATTTCCTAACCTTCAACTCTGATATATATGCTTCAGCTTTCAAAAATACTTGCATGCACTATGTAAGAGTTAAATTGGCTAGATGTGAATAAAAGGGAGGTGGCTGAGAGTACGAATTCTGGTAGATTAAACAGCTCATTTTTAAATTTTTTTTATTGTGCTTCTATAATTTCGTACAACAGTTCTTTTTTTGGCGGGGGGGGGGGGATTCTTTTTTGAGACAGGGTCTCCCTGTAGCCCAGCTAGCCTGGAACTCACTATGTAGACCAGGCTGGCCTCAAACTCACAGAAATCTGCCTGCCTCTGTCTCCCAAGTGCTGGGATTAAAGGCGTGTGCCACCACACCCAGCTCATACAACAATTCTTAATCAAATTTAGATCCACCACCCCCACATCCTCCCAATTTCTTTGTTTTTTTCTATCTTGTTAATGTTTGTCTTTTGAATTATTTTTTTTGAAATTCAGAATGTTCAAAGAAAATGTTACTAAGTTAAAATACTGACCATAAATACTAAATTACTTTTATAGCGTTTATCAGAGCAAGAAGAGTATTTAAGTGTACAAATAAAAGAACTTGAAGCTAATGTACTTGCTACAGCTCCTGACAAAAAGAGGCAAAAATTACTAGAACAAAATGTGAGTGCCTTCAAAGCAGGTATGTTTAAAGATAAAAGAATATTTTGAGATTGTATTTAAAAAGGGTCTTTTTAATTTACTACATTTAAGTGCTTGTAGAATAATAAATTACAGCTAAATTGTGCAGTCATTGTGCTGACTTTTGCCTTTTTGCATTCTTAAAGTGTCTTAAGTACTCTCTACAACCTTACTTAACAACAAATTAAGGAAACTAAGTCATTAAGTGGCTTATATAAATTAAGGTCACACAGCCTATGGTGATGAATAGGTGAGATGGTCTGATCCCAAACCTCACATCCTTAATTTTGTACTTTGTATACTTCCTCATTTTCACAAGAATTCTTCAAGATTTAGAAATCTGAGAATTTAAAAATATAAATTACTCAAAGAAGATCATATACCAAGTAAATGATTTGCACACAAAGTAAAATGGTGCTTGCCTAAGACAGGAAATACACTTCTTTCCACAATTTTTTCTTGCACAGTAATACATACCCACCAGAAAAGAATCTTTAAGCAAACAAGGGAAATTGTGGACACAGTTAGCTTTGTAGTCTTACTTGAGGTCTCCTAATCATTTACTTGAGCATAGTCCTGCTCTTTCATGTTGGCTCCAATCAAGGGAATGGAGCTTTATGTATCAGACCCTTCCAATCTTAAAGCATCTACTAAGCCCAGAATGCACAGCCTTCCCTTATATCCTTAATAGGGACCTGGTCACTGTTTGGTTCATGAGCTAAAGAAGACAAATACTGTCTGTCCCTAAAAACTAATGGGGGTGGGGGGTGGCTGCAGAGATGTCCTCAGCAGTTAAGAACGTTGGCTATTCTTGCTGAAGACCCAGGTTTGAATCCCAGCACCCACAAGGCAGCTAACAACTGTCTGTAACTCTAGTTCCAGGGGATCTGACAACATCTTCTGTCCTCTGCAGGCATTGCACGACGTGGGTGCACTTACCTACATGCAGACAATACACACATACACGTAAAATAAAAATAATACTAAAAAAAAAAAAAAACTGATGAAGGCAAGAGGATCACTTGAGGTCAGGAATTCAAGAACATTCTGGGCAACATAGTGAGACATCTGTCTGAAAGAAAATACAAAGAATAACTAATGAATTGGAGCAGATATCCAAATGCTTCTGAAATAAGGGAGTTGTCTTCTCTAACAGACCCAAGGAGGTATGAGTATTAGTCGTGTCGATATTTGGGAGAAAGGCATTCCAAGGGGAGTGAAAAGTAAATAAAAACACCCTGAGGCAGAGTTATGCTGGCCTGGTCAAGGAACTTAAGAGGAAGTCATCCTGGCTTGTCCACTAACTTAATTTCTGATTGCCTTTCTATACAGAGATGTTCTTGAAAGTTTGAATTCCCCACCTATTTCTCTTTCCTATATTGGAGTGATTCGGGTTCAGGTATAGAGAACAGTCCACTGGCTAGTTAGTATAAATATGCTATACACCATGAGGTAAGTATACGATAGGGTAATGGGATGTTTATACTAAATTCCTAGATTAAACATTCAAGATAAAGAATAATTTACATAGCCACCATCAGAGGAAACAATTGCCTTTTCTGCATTTGAAAAGTAATCTTTCCCATTGGAAAAGTGTAACTGCCAGAAACAGAAGTTCACCACCTCTAATATAACCTGCATCATCCAGGTTACTGTGTGTGTACTGTTACTGACTTGTCAGTGGACACCAAGTCAGTCCATCATTTATGCTTTCCAAGTTACAGCAGTAACTTGGGTTGATTAAATCTAAGTAAAGCGTATCTAAATCTTAACACACAGAAATCGGGGAAATGTTTTCTTTAGAACAGGGAAGAAGCAACAGTTCATCTTACACCCTTCACTTTGTTGTACCAAGGAGAGGTGCTAAGTTGAGTTTGCAAAACAAAATACCCACAGTTTCTTTAGAACTGAAAAAAAGCTAGTCTAAGACTAAAAGTCATGTACCTAATAGTCAGTGAAATACCTCAAAAAGCTGAAAGGATGAGAATTGGAAACATTAGAAATCGGTGGGCTCACAGCTTATCCCCAGTTTAGTTAAAACATTTGTTTTGCCAGGCATGGTGGCGCACACCTTTAATCCCATCACTCTGGAGGCAGAGGCAGGCAGAGCTCTGTGAGTTCAAGGCCAGTCTGGTCTACATAGTAAGTTCCAGGACAGCTGGGGCTACAGAGAGACCCTGTCTCAAGACCAAAAGAAACATTTAAGAAAAGTGTTCTTGGGAGCCTGATGTGGTGGCAGAGGCCAGCCTAGTCTATGTAGCAAGTTCCAGGCCAGCTGGGGCTCCAAGGAGACTGTGTCAAAAAGACAAAAAAAAAAAAAAAAAAAAAAAATGTGTTCTCAGGGCTAGAGAGATGGCTCAGCAGTTCAGAGCACTGGCTATTCTTGCAGAAGACCTGGGTTCAAATCCCAGCATTCACAAGCAGCTAACAACCGTCCGTAACTCCAGTTCTAAGGGATCCAGCCCCCTCTTATGTCCTCCATGGGCACTGCATGATACAGGTGTACTTAAACACACGCAGACATAACACTCAGATATAAAATAAAAATAAACTTAAAAAATTATTTTAAAAGGTGTTCTCAGGCTTTTTTTAAGGTACTTTTTCCTAAGTGTCTAAACTTTGTTATTATGGATCACATTAAGTCCTTGAATAAGTATATATCCACCAAATGATGCTCACTAGCATAGAAAAATGAATTCAGCTCTTTTGTCTTTTTACTTTTAGAATATGATGCTGTGGCTGAGAAAGCTGGCAAAGTAGAAGCTGAAGTTAAACGGTTACACAATATCATCATAGAAATCAATAACCATAAACTCAAGGCCCAACAAGACAAACTTGACAAAATCAACAAGCAATTGGATGAATGTGCTTCTGCTATTACTAAAGCCCAAGTAGCCATCAAGACTGCTGACAGGTAATGTCTATTTCCAGGCTGGCCTTGAACTCACAAAGATCTGCTTCCCGAGTGTATGAGTGGTTTGTTTGTAGTTTTTTTTATCTGATATGTTATTACCTAACACCAACTTTGGTAGCAAAACATTTAAAGTGAAGAGTTTATCATTCATCCAATTTTTAAGCTTTTTTTTTTTTTTTTTTTTAACGTGTATGTGTCTAATTGCCTGCATATAGGTAAGTGCACCCATGTCTTGCCTGTGGAGGACAGAAGAGACTGTCGGATCCCCTGGAACTTGGTTACAGTTAGCTGCCATGTGGGTGCAGGGATTCGAACCCGGGTCTTCTGCAAAAACTGTCAGTGTTCTTATTCGCTGAGCCATCTCTCCAGCCCCCATTTATCCAATTTTTTAAAAAATCAGTAGATAGAGCCGGGCTTGGTGTCCAAACACCTTTAATCCCAGCACTCAGGAGGCAGAGGCAGGTAGTTCTCTGTGCATTCAAGGCCAACCTTATCTACACAGTGAGTTCCGGACCAGCTGGAGGGTACAGGGAAACCCTGTCTCAAAAAGACAAAAAGCAAAACAAAAAAGTTAGTAGATAGTATGTCTTGAAACAGTTATATTTATATAACATAACCCAGGTGTTAATGAGAGCTTTGTTTCTTTGGGATAGAGGAGTAGATATAATATAAACAGACATAGGTCTTAACAAAATACCAAGTAAGAAAGATCTTTAAGACAATCTTTGAGGATTTTAAAAAATACTTATTTTTCGGGGCTGGAGAGATGGCTCAGCGGTTAAGAGCACTGACTGCTCTTGCAGAGGACCCGGGTTTGATTCCCAGCACCCACATGGTGGCTACTAACCGTCCTTAACTCCAGTTCCAGGAGACTCCAAAGCCCTTTTCTGACTGCCTCAGCATTGCATAACATGGGTGCACTCACACACATGCTGGCTGCACACTCACATAAAATAATAATTTTTTTTATTTTTTTTATTTTTTTTTGTCTCTTTGAAGCAGGGTCTCCCTGTAGCCCCAGCTGTCCTGGAACTCACTATGTAGACCAGGCTGGCCTTGAACTCACAGAGATCCGCCTGCCTCTGCCTCCCAATGCTAGGACTACAGGCATGCACCACCACACCCAGCTAATAAAATGTTTTTTAAAAATATTTTAGTGTCTGAGTGTATTGCCTGCATGTGTGTAAGTGTACCTGTGTCATGCAGTGCCCATGGAGTCAGAAGGTAGTGTTGGATTCCCCTAGAACTGGAGCCATGAACTGGTTGTTAGCTGCCATATGGGTACTGGGAATCAAACCCGGGCCCTCTTTAAGCGCAGCTAATGCTCTTAACCCCTAAGCCGTCTCTCCAGCCCCTAGGATTTTTTTAAGAACTTGGGGCTGAAGAGATGGCTCAGCGGTTAAGAGCACTGACTGCTCTTGCAGAGGACCCAGGTTCAATTCCCAGTACCCACATGGCGCCTGCGAACTGTCCTTAATTTCATTTCCTGGGGAATCCAAAGCCCTCTTCTTACCGCCACAGCATTGCACAACATGGGCGTGCAAGCAATACATTCATACACATAAAAAAATTTTTTTAATTAAAAAAAAAAAAACTTGGCTGGGAGTGGTGGCGCATACCTCTAATCCCAGCACTTGGGAAGGCAGAGGCAGGCAGATCTCTGTGAGTTCAAGGCCAGCCTGGTCTACATAGTGAGTTCTAGAACAGCTGGGGGTACAGGGAGACCCTGACTCCAAAAGACCAAAAAAAAAAAAAAAAAAAGGGGGGCTGGAGAGATGGCTCAGCAGTTAAGAACACTGGTTATTCTTGGAGAAGATCCGGGGTCAAATCCCAGCACCCACATGGCAGCTAACAACTGTCCGTAACTCTAGTCCCAGGGGATCCGACAGCCTCTTCTGACCTCCACACAGGTGCACTTACCTACACGCAGGCACTACACACATATACATCAAATAAAAACAATAAATTTTTTTTTAAACTTGTATATTTATTATTTGTTCAGTTGGCTCATGGGTAAGGAGCTAGTGAAGTATTTTATATTAGAAGCATGCTTAGGATATTAAGAAAATCAGTGCCAAAAGAGTTTCATAATCTAATGGTAAACTACATCAAAATCTACTAGAATCTTAATCTACTACTTACTACTAGAAGTCTTAAGTTATATGGAAACATTGAGAACATGTACAACTCAGACCACAAGTATTTGTATAGACATAAAAACTAAAGATGTTTCAGTGAATCATAAATTTAAAAATCATATTAAATATAAATTGTGTTGTCTGCTGCTTTAGAAATCTTAAAAAGGCAGAAGACTCCGTCCTGCGCACAGAGAAAGAAATAAAAGATACTGAAAAAGAAATAAAGGATTTAACAGCAGAACTAAGAAGTATTGAGGACAAAGCAGCAGAGGTCATAGAAATTACAAACGCTGCAGAGGTAAGATTTATTTCTGTATTATAAAGGAGTTGATGTTTGAAGGAGTTTAAAGAGTTGGGGTTATAAGTTAAATTTTGCATAACTTTAAACTTAGTAAATACTAAAGATGAGAACTGTAGCTGTGAATTAAATTTTTTGAAAAGAGATTGGTAACTGAATTTATGTAATGTAAAAATACTTGTTCTTCCATTTGGGAGGAGCATATTTGTAACAATTCTTGATTTTTTTAGGCATCCTTACCAGAGATCCAGAAAGAACATCGTCATCTACTCCAAGAACTAAAAGTTATTCAAGAAAATGAACATGCTCTCCAAAAAGATGCACTTAGTATTAAGTTGAAACTTGAGCAAATAGATGGTCACATTGCTGAACATAATTCTAAAATAAAATACTGGCAAAAAGAGGTGAGATTGCTGCCTTTTTACTAACTTATTGTGACAAAGTATTTGGGGAGGGGAATGTTTTTCTGGATTTTGAGATAATTGATTCTCAGTTCCATGATATTATTTCTCCAGTTTATAAGGGATTTAATGACCAATATATAATTTACTTACACACACAGATATCAGTCATTACAATAGGGCAAGTACCTTTTTACCCCAGTACTGTTGTAAAAAAATCAATTAACAAAATAGTTCCTATTGTTTTCATAGCTATGTAATTTTTCATGTTGATTTTAAAAGCAAACTGTAGTGTTGCTTTCTCATCTAAATTCACTTAGATTTCAAAAATAAAGTTGCATCCTGTAGAAGATAATCCTGTTGAAAAGGTTTCAGTTCTAAACACAGAGGACCTTGAAGCAACCAAAAATCCAGACTCTATAACAAATCAAATTGCACTTTTGGAAGCTCAGTGTCATGAAATGAAACCAAACCTTGGTGCCATTGCAGAGTATAAAAAAAAGGTATGAGCAAACTGTGTATTCGGAATAAAAATTTGCTTAGCCCCTAGCCTAAATTTAAGACCTTTAATTTTATATGAGCAGTATTATTTCACGTTTGTGTACGAACAGGTTTGTCTTACAATCTTTTCACAGGAAGAATTATATTTGCAACGAGTAGCAGAATTGGACAAAATTACTTCTGAAAGAGATAACTTTAGACAGGCATATGAAGATCTTCGAAAACAAAGGCTGAATGAATTTATGGCAGGTTTTTATATAATAACAAATAAATTAAAGGAAAACTACCAGATGCTTACTTTAGGAGGGGATGCTGAACTAGAACTTGTGGATAGTTTGGATCCTTTCTCTGAAGGAATCATGTTCAGGTTTGTGAGAAAATTTGAATCCTACTGTTAAGTACCTCTATTTTCTTAATATTCCTTGGGAGTGAGTGTGAAGGTTGGAGCTACAACTTGTCTTACTTGGTGAAAAATACTAATTTTATAATTTGCAAATTTCCTGCATAAATTATGTGCAAAGTATTGTAAAATATGTCTAGTTCATCTTTAAATTTTTTTTTCGAAACTGGTCAAGAGAAAATAGCTAGTAGCCTACTGTTTGTACGTGTTCCTAATCTTCCAATAACATTTCTTTAAAAATATATAGTTAAAAAAGGGGGTTATAGCCGGCATGGGTTGTACACATGTGTAATCCTAGCACCCTGGTGGTTTAGACAAGAGGGTCACAAAAAGCTAGCCTTGGCTACATACTAAGATTGTCTCAGAAAATTTAAAAGTAAAGCAACCAAACCAAAAGTTCGTATTTATGAAGTAAGCAAGCTAGATTTCCCAAGGAGTAAAGTGGTTAAGTCAATTATAGGGAACATTTCATGAAATCTTTTTGGTTTTCATTTGAAATCATTAGTTTTCCAATGAATTACATTGATTTTTCCATAATTACTGTAGTGTTCGGCCACCTAAGAAAAGTTGGAAGAAGATCTTCAACCTTTCAGGAGGAGAAAAAACACTTAGTTCATTGGCCTTAGTATTTGCTCTTCACCACTACAAACCCACTCCTCTTTATTTCATGGATGAGATTGATGCAGCCCTTGATTTTAAAAATGTCTCCATTGTTGCATTTTACATATACGTAAGTAATCCCTTTGATTTGGAAATTTTGTGATTTCCTAAATTTTACATGGAATTAATTTTCTTGGGTTTCTTGCTATCAAGGTTTTGTTTTGGTTTTTTTTTCCCCTATTTTAACTCCATTTGTGTGGTATCAGAGCAGGCTTATTTAAACCGAAATGTGTCCATTTTTGAGAGGTAAAATATCAATTGATAATGCCAACTACTGGCAGGATCAGAAGCCCAGATTTTCTTTCTAGATCTTTTCTAGTAGGTATCTAGATGGCTATGCTTCCCCAGAATACAAATTCCTCTCAAACTCAACTTTCATGAGTTATCCATGCAATCATTACTAGACATGTTAATCATTATTTTGAAATCACTGCCCAAAAACTGTGTAAGGGGAAAAAACTTAGGAGATTTACCTGTTACTTTTTAATATTTCTAACTACTTCTTTCTTACCTTGTAGGAGCAAACAAAAAATGCCCAGTTCATAATAATATCTCTTCGAAATAACATGTTTGAGATTTCAGACAGACTTATTGGAATTTACAAGACATACAATATAACAAAAAGTGTTGCAGTAAACCCAAAAGAAATTGCATCGAAAGGACTTTGTTGAATTTTATACTGAAGATTCTTCTATTTGAATTGGCACAGATTTGATGTTTGTTTCAATCTGTTAAGGACTGAGTTGTATAAAATGTTTTCCTAAATTGTATGACTAAACTGGTTTCTATTTTACGCTTAGAGTCTATAGAGTCATAATGTATAACAATATTTTCCCCATCGATTTCTAGATTATAAAAGAAGTGAGGTTTGGCTTAGTTGAGGGTTACTTTTTTTAGTTTTTTTGTAGGCCGTGTCTCCCTGCGTTACTCACCTGGCCTCAAACTCTGGATCCTTCCACTGTAATCTACATAATCACTTAATATCCCACTACCACGCCCAGCTGTCACCGAGTTCCAGGTTCAGTGAAAGATCTTGTCTTGAAAGGTGGAAGAGAAATTGAAGATACCCAGCAACCACCTCTGGCCTCCACGATGCCTAAACTGTTTTGTAGGTCAGAAATGCCCCAATATACTTAATTGTACTGTTTCAAGAATATGCATTAGAATTGCCAGGAGTGGTGGGGCACGCCTTTAATCCCAGCACTTGGGAGGCAGAGGCCAGGACAGCTGGGGCTACAAGGAGACCCTGTCTGAGAAAAAAAAAAAAAAGTATGCATTAGAAATATTTGGCACCAGGCATGGAGGTAGAGGCAGCAGGAAGGCAGATTTAAGCCAGCTGAGTCTACACAGTGAGTTCAACTAGACAGGGCTACAAAGTGACACTGTATCTCAAAAAAAGGAAAATTTTTAAAGTAAGTGAAAAATGTTAATTTCTAGGTCTCTGTCCTAAGGAATTATAATCAAATGCCTCAGTCAATGAACCATTACTCATAAAGCCATGATAATGTAAATATATTAAGTGTGAATTTAAATAAAGCAAGATCTGAAATTTGAAGTACTGTCATTTGTTTTGAGATTACCTAAGGTAAAAGCAGAAAATGCTACAAATATAACCCTTTTTCATTGGTGAGAGAAGTGAAATTACATTTTTTTTTAAATATTTTTATTTTATGTGTATTCATGTATTGCCTGCATATGCACCCGTGTTGTACAATGCCTGCAGAGGACAGAAGATGTTGGATCCCCTGGAACTGGAGTTAACAATTGTTAGCTGCCATGTGGGTGCTGGCATTCAAACCCAGGTCTTCTGCAAGAACAGCCAATGTTAACCACTGAGCCATCTCTTCAGCCCCTGAACTTAGATTTTAATAACCAGTATCATAGAGTTCTGTACTAAATGTTCAAGTCACAATAATCAGAACCCGTAAGAAAATATCAAAGCTACATCTTATCAAGTCATTCAAACACAAGTAAATTAACCATGTTTATTAAAATGTTACACATAAAACTCAAAGATTTGAAATTGTACAATTTTGTCCTCCCAATAAAATTTTTTTAGAAGGGGGCTTGTGTTAACAGGCATACATTTTTTTTTTTAGCTATAAACCATAAGCTGAACCTAAACAACATTAATCTTAGTCTATTCAGGTTCCTTAAGCATATATATACTGATACAAATGCTAACATGACCCTGCATCATACTTCTGTATGGCTACTCATCTGTAGAGTTTAATGTCTGTGTCAGACATAATAGAGAACATGTATTTTTCTCCTTGTCAGTATTTACATTTAAAAACAGCATTCAAGCCAGGTGTGGTGACGCATGCCTTTAATCCCAACACTGAGTGACAGGCCAGCACTGCCTCAAAAAGGCCAAATAAGAGCATTCATGATTTGACTAAAATACGTGTATTTGTTAAAAACTGAAATGTTTCTCCCTTTCAAATGTTCTCAGTTAATTGTGATCATCAAGACTTGATCTTAGGGATAAAACTTAAACTCCTAAAGTCTTAACCATCTGAGAGTTTTAACCTTGAAGATAGTTTTATTTATAATGAATCAGTAGGCCTAATCTCTGAAATTAGGTAAGGCTCCCAGAGGTGATGCTCTAACAGCAGCCCCTCTGGGGTTTCTGGAAAGCAAATCAAGTTTGTAGTCAAGATTTCCTAGGCAGTAAACCAAAGTCCTATTGCAAGCATCAAAAACTCCAGTCACTCTTAAGGGAGCGAACTAAAGGCTCTGACTTAATGAGCTATTTTAACAAAAAGTTAAAGGAATGCAAGATTAGCCAGGTATGGTTCACAGCTGTAATCCTAGTATTTGTAAGGGCTGTTGCAGGATTCCAGTATGTTCAAGGGCTACAAAGGACCATCTCAAAAAAAGAATGTAGCTAGGCGTGGAGGAACAAGCCTTTAATCCCAGCAAGCCAGAGGCAGAGGTAAGTATCTGAGATGAAGGCCAGCCTGGTCTACAAAGTTCAGGTCATCTATGACTACAAGGTCTCAAAAAACCTTCAGAATATTTGACAGAAATTTTAAGATGAATACATGATACCAAAGTCTTGAAAATGAAATCACACACGAATGTCAATTTTTAGCTAAGAACTGTTGGACTGATAACGACTAAAACACTACAAAACCAAATTTTTGTTTTGTGGTGCTGGAGACTGTGCTAGGCAGGGACTCTACCACTGAGCTGGGATTAAAGGCTTGCAACCACACCCAGTGACCTCTAGACCTTTCTTTTAACATGAGTGTGGGTATGTGTTTTGAGATGGGATCCTACTGATTCCCAGGCTGACTTTGACCTGGATTCTCTATCCTCAACCTCCCAAGTAGCTAGGACCTCAGGTATACCTAAATTACATACACCCAGCTCCTAAATTCAGTCATACAATAAATATAAAGTATGGATTAGACATTGTCATTGTTCCCTGGTACTTGGTTTATCCAGAAGCAAAAGCTTTACTTGGGATGGTTCATGACAAACACATTCGCACTCTTAAATCTAAAACAGATAAGAGCGCCAGGCATGGTGGCACACACCATGAATCCTAGCATTCAGGAGGCAGAGGCAGGTGAATCTCTGGGTTCGAGGCCAGCCGGTCTACATAGTAAGGTCCAGGCCAGCTGGGACTACTGGGAGACCCTGACTCCAAAAATGACCAAAAAAAACAGCTTTGAGTTGACTTTGACCAAAACTTTTACCATCTTTTATCCACACATTCAAAAGTGTCAAACCACATCAAAATAGAGATGATAGATATATATATATCATATATATATATCTCTTAAGGACCGTGTCTTCATCAAAAATCTATACATAAAGAACTTTACAAAGCCAACCCTTGCAATATAGTAATAAAAAGAATACTGATAAACAAGGATATTTAAATGTCAAAGTACTACTGATTCTATCAAGCCAATAAAAATGGGGTAAGGTATAAAAATGGGATAAGATTTTATAATTTTCTAATGATTTGAACTATTGCAGATAATACCTCATTTTTAAACAACACACCATTTCCATCCAACCATGGGAGGTTTAACTTTTTTTTTGGATGTATGGCAACTTTACATGTTTGCTACTTATGCTACCCTTAGTTTTCTAACTAGCAAGGTGTTTAACCTTCGCCAGATTAAGACCACTTAACGGTTAAGATTGAGGCTTTCAATGAGAAACTATTTTCCACATTAATTCCTTTAACAAATGCAAAGTGTGGCATACTATGTTTTTTAAATCATAAAGGTTACTAGATAAACTTTGGTAAACAGACAAGGAGACTTCAGAGAAACATATTGAAGTGATTTCATTTAAGAACGTTATTATGTGCTGGTTGAAAAAGAATATCAATATTAGTATCACTAAAATTAGTGAAACTATAACAATGTTTAAAATTTTAAAAAATTCAATTTCTTTTTCATCCTTATCGGGCCAGGAACATGGTATCCTTTTTGAAGAAATCGTCATTTCAGGAATGGCAGCTCTCTTGATGTGTCCAATTTCTGTTCTGCTCCATTCTTCCTTTAATATCCTGCTTACTCGAGGGTAAATTTCAACAGGCTGGACCTCAGGGAGTGGTCTTTGTTTTAGCATTTGCACGCGCTGGCGGACATCATCAATTTTTTCAAGAAATCTAAGTGGAGACTCTTCTTGTAAAGCTGTGGTCACTGTCATCAACTCAAGCTGTTGCTCTCTTATTTCCTTCACTCTTTCAATCTGTGGTGTGTATTCTTGATTAATCAGATTGCCAACATCACAGAGCGCTGTGAGGAAAAATTTTTTTTTCTGTTCTAATATATCAGTAAGCTCCTTAAAATACTGGAGAACAATTTCTTTATCACCTTGGACCATTTTCTCAGAATGAGATTTTTGTTCTTCTAGCTTTTCAATAAGATGAGTGATATCAGTCCAGTGTGTGTCAGTTAACTGTTTAAGCAACTTTTGAGGTGTATCCTTTTCTTTCAGATAGGCACTCTGAAGATCATCTATAGGATGTCCATGATGTTGGCCTATAGTAAGGCAATGGCCACAAACTAACTTTTTATCTAGTAGACAGTAAACATTTAATGGTTGCCTGTAATGCTCAGGGCAGGTGACAACATCTGGGTGGTCTTCTTGCTGATATTTTTCAATAATTGCTCTTAATGCAAAATTAACAGGTAAAGATTCTATACCAGTTGAAGCAATTTCAATAATACTTCTGCAATTAGGACACTTGAGTGGAATTCGTAAAGGCCTCCATATATAAAAGTTACCAGATGCCTGAAGAACATTTTCCAAACAATTTCTACAGAATGTATGAGAACATGGTAGTACACGAGGATCTTCAAAAATACTGTAACAAATGGGACATGTTAACTCGTCCTCAAAATTGTGCATTTCCTGTCAAAACAAAAAAAGTATAATACACATCTAGCACGTGTTATTTAAGGTTTTAAGCATAACCTCCAAACTGTAAATATACTGTATTTGTCATTTAAAAAGACTAGTTTACTGAGTTTCTTTTAATGAAGCTTTCTTTGCAATTCAACTCATTTACATCTATTCAAATTACTATAAGCTACTCTATACATCTAATACAAAAATCAAAAGAAAAATCAAAACTGCACGTCGTGAACAGGAAAGAGTAAACATTTCCTTTGCATAAGCTTATTAGCTTTTACTGTTTGATTAAAAGGAAGAAAATGTCCACTCAGAAAATATACTCTTTTTGTCCTGTTTCTTTGAGAAGGCATCTCACTCTGGCCCAGGCTACTCTGGAACTCACTATGCAGCAGACTTGTCCCAAATTTGCAGGACTCCCATTCTGGGACTGCAGGCATCTAGTTTCTCTAAAAATTATCATCAAGGTAAGCATAGAGCAATCCATACTTTCTCTTCTTCCCCTACCTCTTTTCCTCCCTCTTTATTTTCTGGTGCTAGGGATCAAACTTAAGGCCTTGTATATGATATGATAGGCAAGCACTGAACACTGAGATCCCTAGATCCAGGCCTATAGCTTTCTAAAGTAATTTTAACTTCAAGATTTGGAGAGGCAAAAATTTAACTTGCAATCAAAATCAGTTTGAAAGATAAGAGTTGATTATGGGAACTTTGAAGTACTCACTGAAAAGTGAAAATCTAGAACACTAATAGTAAAGAAGATAAAGGTGAGGCCAGAGAGATGGCTCAACAATTAAGAGCTGCTCTTCCAGAGGTCCCATGTTCAATTCCCAGCATCTTCATGACAGCTAACCCCTGTCCTTAACACACCAGTTCCAGGGGATGTTTGTTTAGCTTTTGGCTCCTTAACTACCATCTGCCAAACTTTCAGTGTCCTACAAGTCTCAAGGTAAGCTTGCTGGTTCTCTAGATTAGGTGACTTTGTTAATCAACACTACATGATTACCACATAGCACTTAAGGATTTTATTTTTGACAATTTTGTGCTGGGTGTGGTGGTACACACCTTTAAACCCAGCACTCAGGAGGCAGAAGCAGGTGATCTCTGAGAGCAAGGCCAGCCAGGTCTACATAGGGGGCTGAAGGTAAGCTGGAGCTACAGGGAGACCTTATCTCAAAAAAAAAATTTTCTAACATTTTATAATAAGCACAATTGAATCAGCAGTAGGCATTCTCTGGTTAAATGAACAACTGCCTCAAGGTACCAGGGTTAATAGAGATCTTGGTTTTTAAAAATAATAAAATCTCCCTCAGAAGCTGACATTGAAGAGTCCATCGGAAAATACTCCAAATCTTGTCTGACTGAGAATATACAGGATCCATAATGAGCCAAGTTGTGGCATTAAGAGGGGAAGGCTTGACCTGTGTAGTACTCCAGGAAATTCATTAGACAACAGTATAGAAAATGACTGTCATTGCAAAGAAATTCAAGTGAATGAAGACTAAGAAGTCTTTACAGCTGGCCCCCCACCCCCCACCCCACCCACACAGAGCTCTGAAGTCACAGAAAACTTATCCAAAAAAATAAACATGTTCTTGGAGCATTTCAGGGACATCAGAAAGCACAATGGAGGAATACAGACTCGTTAACTGTGAGGAATAAAATTGAGCAATGACATACATTCAGTCTAGATTACTATCATTAACTGACGTCTAAGTGGCAAAACTGGAAAAAAAAATTAGATGTACCTGTCAAAAAGCTAGGGAGGGGTTGGGGGAAATGTTTTAGTGAGTAAACCACCTGCCTTGTACACAAGCTCAGATCCCCAGAACCCATGTAAGGTCCTACAGCAAGATGGAGGCAGAGACCTGAGAATCCCCAGAAGCCTAAGGGTCAGCTAGCCCGGCTGAGGTGGTAGCCAACAAGAGACCCTGACTCAAAGACAGCGGACCTCCACGTGGGCCCTTCTATACACACATGCTCAAACACACAGATTTTTTTTTTTTAAACCTAAGAAATTGGCTGGAGAGATGACTCAGCCGTTAAGAACACTGGTTGTTCTTGCAGAAGACCTGGGTTCGAATCCCAGCACCCACATGGCAGCTAACAACTCCAGTCCCAGGGAATCCGACACCCTCTTCTGACCTCGCGGCACTGCACAACATTGGTGTACTTACCTACATGCAGGCAATACACGCATATACATAAAATAAAAATAATAAATTTAAAAATTTTTTTTAAAAACCCTAGGAAACAAATTCTGAGAATCCATTTAAGAATAACTCAACTTTCTTAGAATGAGAATATTCACACTATTAAAAAGAAAATGTAAAAGAAAAAAAATTACTACATATATTTTCTAGAATAAGCAATCTTAAATTTAACTAAGCTATAGGAAGTTTCCAAACAATAAAAATATCAATCCAGCTGGGCATGGTGGTACACGCCTTTAATCCCAGCACTTGGGAGGCAGAGGAAAGTGGATCTCTGAGTTCAAGGCCAACCTGATCAACATAGCAGGTTCCAGGCCAGCTGGGGCTACAGGGGAACGGTGTCTCAAAAAGACCAAAAAAGCAAAAAAAAAGAAAGTGAACAAATATGTGGCTCTGAGCTGTACTCTCAAAAATGATTCAAGGGGCTGGAGAGATGGCTCAGTGGTAAAGAGCACTGACTGCTCTTGCAGAGGACCCAGGTTTGATTCTCAGCACCCACATGGTAGCTACGAACTGTCCTTAACTCCAGTTCCAGGGGAATGAAGCCCTATGGTAACTCAAATGGTGACTCAAATGGTAACTCAATGGTGACTCAAATGGTAAAAATGCTATGTATAATACAATGAAAACTGAAAAAAAAAAAAAAAAGGTTTTCTAACTTGTTTGCCAACTATCAGTCATTCATCTGCCAATTTAAAGTCAATCTGTATTATTTTATACTTTTATAAAAAGCTAAAAAAAGTAAAAGTAACCCATGTAAAAATCTACTTTCCTCCAGTGAATTCTAAAATCTGAAGTAAAAAACAGTTCAAGATATCTGACTTCCCTTTAAGTTATCAAGTAATATAATTTTTTTTAATCTTGGAAAGAAAGCCAAAACTAAATTGTTGACTTTAAATTATTTCACAAATTTCTTGTGTTTAAACATAAAGCATTTCTGAATTCCTCATTTTGTGAAGTCTTTCATTACGGGGGCTTGATAGAGCTTCTGTGACATCTAACCAGGATATAATATCCAAACAGATGGACTATGAAGCAGTATCAAAAATACTACCTGTTCTTGATGCATCTCAGTTTTAAGTCAATGCTTTACTGCCTTTCATCTTGGAACATGAATAGTCATCAAACATTCATTACTTTTAGTTTAGTTTAGTTTTTTGAGACAGCGTCTGCTGTATTCCAGGCAGTCCTAAACTCATAAGTAGCTCTGGGGACTATGAATTCCTGATCCTCCTGCCTCCACCTACCTGAGTACTGAGATTACAGGCCATCCACCACCACACGGGGCCAAACTGCATTTTACAACCTCTGTAAAGAAATGTTATTTACCACATCACAGAGCTCAATGACTTGTCATAGGACTTCTGGTGAATCAGCTCCAAGTCTGGGAAAATTCCAATGGTGCCACCCACCCAGTCTGGGGCTCACAGCTCTGTGGCCCTAAGTGATAAAACATCTACTTCATGAAACTCAAGACTTAAGAAATGCTGAGTCAGGGTAGTCCCAGTACTCAGGAGGCAGAGGCAGGGGATCTCTGTAAGTCCAAGGCCAGCCTGGTCCACATAGCAAGTTCTAGGCCAGTTGGAGCTACAGGAAGACCCTGGCTGAAAAAAATATAAGACCAAGAAGCTACTAATGTAACTTAACCAGAAATCTAAATGAGAAGTAATGACTTTGAATTTTTCTATACTTTTCAAAGTGAAAATATATTTGATGGAGAACATTCAGCAGCACTCTTGCTGAAGGGCAATTTCAACACTAATTACCTAAAATCAAAACTTCACTTTACCAGACTAAATGATGGTACCCTGGCTAAGTGAAAATGAATGCAGATCAATGTGTAAATGCAGAGTAAAGAATACAAATAACTTAATAAATTCAATATGAAAATGCATATATATCAAATAATACAATTTATGTGCACATATACAGACATATACATCCTTGTAAAAATCTTTGGAAGATTTGAGGTTTTAGGTCAGAGGCAAGTTGTTTACTTTCATTTTGTTTCTTCCATAAGATAAGGTTAGACTTTTACATACCACCAACATAACATCTTTTTTTTCTTTTTCTTTTTTTTTTTTTTTTAAGACAGAGTCTCCCTTGTAGCCCCAGCTGGCCTGGAACTCACTACATAGACCAGGCTGGCCTCGAATTCACAGAGATCTGGCCTCTTGCTGGGATTAAAGGTGGTCTTCATCACACCCCACCATAACACCTTTTTTCTTCAAGGGACTTTAAATTTCACCTTATAATTCAGATCACACACTGTTAAAAATTGACTGAGAATTTCCTCATATCCACTTAACATCCCAGAACTTACCTGGTTTTTTGATCTCGATTTGTATACTGAATATACTTTCTCTTCAACTTTTCCAGATTCTTTTATTGTTATTCTAAAATTAAAACAATTTAATGTTTCAGATTCATTTTCTCAAAAAAGACTGTTAAGTCACTGTTTACCTTCCCTATGCCTGTTTATTTGGTTGTTAGGTCACTGTGTTTACCTTCCCTATAGCTGTTTATTTTTTTGTAGTGACGTATACCAACAGTTAAAGCCTGCAGCTGATGTCCCTCACATCTTGACAATCCCAACAATTTTTTGACACACAGGCCTTGTTACAGCATCCAAGCATCTATGAGCGCTGAACCGTATTAACCAATATGATGATGCGTCATAGTTCTGTTTAGTGTTTTCTTGTTTGGGGTTATTTTTGTGTTTCTTGTTTCTGAGACCAGGTATAACTCTGTAGCCTTCGCTTCGCCTCTCCAGTGCTGGGACTACAGGCGTGAACCAACACCGAGGGCAACAAAGTTTAGACTGCCTACACTCGGCAAAAGCACGACCCGGGGAAAGTTCACCAGCTCAAAACTAGTGATTTGGGTTACTCCCATCTACACGTGTGCCCATCTCTCAGGTCTGCCACGGAAATGCTGTGGGACTCTTGGGTCAGTGTCCCATCTGTAAAATGGGTTTACGTCTCAAGCGAGCTTCGAAGAGGCTCCAGCTGGCCTTCCCCGCCCAGGCTGTCTGTCCCCGAGGCCCGGCGGCCCGCGGGGTCCTGAGTGGGGAGCTGGCTCCCCTCCCACCTACAGCTCCACACTCACCCTGCCGCGAGCAGCGCTCGGACGGCGGAAGCCGAGCCCTCCGCTCCCTCCCGTCCCCAGAGTCCCGGCGGAGCGCCCAGGCAGCCGACGCTCGGGAAGGAAAGGGATCGGAGCAGGCGGACTCACCGCGAGGCGGGACGGTGCGGACGGCGAGACAGGGCGCGGGCGGCGGCTCCCAGCAGCTAGTGGCGAACGCCCAGGGCCGCGGCGCGCGGAGACTTCAGGTGCCTGGAGAGGCGGGGCCCGCGAGCCGCGCGCTGCTCCACACCAGCAACTTTCCTCTGCTCGGCGTCGGCCAATGGGAAAAGGCCGGGGCGGCCTTTGAAAACCAACGGCCGGCGGGGCGGGGGCGG
>NW_008330362.1:955002-960619 GCF_000622305.1 Nannospalax galili
CGTTCTGCGCCTGCGCAATGGGTGGTACCTCGGCTGTGGGCCGCTCGCGCGGGCGCGCCTGGGGGTCCGTTGTCGCGCCGTCGGGGGTGGGATGGCGCCACGGCCGGGAAGAGGGCGGGGGCGGCTCCCGGAGCGCTCCGGGGACAGCTTCGCTCTTGGGATCAGCCCGCGCCTACCGCCCTGGACACGGGCTTCGCGCTTCCCATTGTTACCTCACGGCGTTCTGCGCAGTTTTTCAGGTCACTAGCCCGAGAGAGGGACCGAGAGAGAGGGAGCACAGAGACAGAAAGAGGAGAGAGACGAGACAGGAGAGAGAGAGAGACAGACAGAGGAAGGGAGGGAGGGGGAGAGAGACAGGAGGGGGAGACAGAGATGAAAGAGGGAGAGAGCGAAAGAAAGATGAGAGGGAGAGATGACAGGCGGGGAGAGAGGAGACGGAGAGAGCGAGAGAGACACAAGAGACGGGAAGAGAGACAGGATTCAGAGAGCGAGGAGACAGCGCGCTCTCAGAGACAAGGTAGCTCCAGCAGGTGCCCGACACGTTCCCGCATCTCCCCAGCGTTCATCACCCCACTTCACCTTTCTAACCCGTGGAGTCAGAAAATTCATTTTCAGTTTCTCCACTGAGAAGCTTGATGAGAGTTAACCCTCTCCTGTCCTAGCTCCTCTAAGTACACCTAAACCATTGTATCCACTCCTGTGGTGAATACCCAGTGCTTCCCGTGGTGGGTGTTGCCAGAGCATTCAGGTCTTATGCTTTTATTCAGTAGATTACAGAAAATATAGTAAGAAATCAAGACAGTATTAGTCAAAACCCGAGACAATCTCAACCGTCTTCGTCAGCTACCTAAAAGGCTATTGAAGTATGGATTCCAGGAATAGCCAGAGGCACTTTATCCTTTCAGTTTTACAGGTCCATTTTAACTTTAATACTTTTAAATTTTAAGCACTGCAGTCATCCTGATAGCTTTTTAACTTCCAGTCAAAATACTATGTTGTGACTATCTTTCTATACCAATAAATGCACTACACTTAAGATGTTTCCTCTAGATTTTAATATGATTGTCAACCATCTGTTTTCTCTGTGCTGCTCACTGCGAAAGCATTATACACGTGGAAGAAAACAGAAATAGGACTTTATTGACTTTATTTTCTAAAAAGCCCTCTGTAGACCCTGCGTGGTGGCGCACGCCTTTAATCCCAGCACTGGGGAGGCAGAGGCAAGCGGATCTGTGTGAGTCTGAGGCTAGCCTGGTCGACAAAGCGAATTCCAGGCCAGCTAGGGCTACAGGGAGACTCTGTCTCAAAAATACCAAAAGAAGTTTTTTTTAAAACCTACCGTGAAGGAAGGAACAGCATGAATGCTTCAGAGAAGCAGACAGGGGAAATGTATGGTCACCCCAAAACAGGAATGGACCCAAAGAGAAGCCATGTTCTAGCAGAAGGAAGTTACCTTATCAAAAAGGAAGGAAGGTAAAGGTCAGTGGTGGGGCTGGCCTGTGGTCGCAACTCTTGGGAGACTGAGGCAGGAGGATCTCCAATGCACAGCAAGACCTAATCTCAAAGACAGACAAGATGTGAGAAGGGTAGGAGAGGGAGGGAGAAAGGGAGAAAAAGCTACAGCTGTGCCTTCCTTCAAGGACTATGCCTTAGAGGTCCATAGAGTTCCCAGCACTACCAAAGATAAGCAACATAGAAGAGTGAGGGCAGAGAACTGGATGAACACAAACTGCCACCGCAGCGCAGCACTGACCATCAGTGTGACATTTCCGGTTTATGGATGGTGATCATGCACTCTACCGATGATAATATTGGCCTGGAAAAGAGAGAATTAACATTCAAATGCAAGAGTCAATGCTTAAAATCCATAAACCTAAAAATCAAAAGCCAAGGTGCTCAGGCCTCCAAAAATGTGAGCAGTGGGAAACTTAGCTGCTTTGGGTCTCTGTCCATACACTTCCAACATACGTATTTCCAGTAATGTCCTTTGATAGGATATTGAAAAAACAGGTAAATAGTGGTAAATAATTTACATTTCATTATAAGCGTAGGGAAGGGGAAGTAATAAAACATGAATTCTGGGATGGGAGTGCAGCTTAGTGACACAGTGCGAGCCTGGCACATGCCAAGCACTGTGATGTTCCATCTGCAGCACCAGTAAGTAAATAAATCATGTCATTTTTGACAACCTTTCAGTGCTCAGGTAAGAATTCTTGCTTGAACACCTTCTGTCTCAAGCACTAAGAGGAGGTCTTAGTCATTGAAGTACTCTCCAGCAGAGTTAAGGCCCTTTTTGATTTAGGGTTTGATGGCTGTACACTTTAAATACCCCCATTGTCTCTTGTCACATTAGCCTTCACATACATATAATAAAGAGAACATAAGACTTTCCAGAGTTAGAAGTCTCCTGTAGATCATTGCTAGGTCTTTAAAGAAAACAGCTCTGACTGGTGCCATGATTACAGTGGCAGCGAACCACAGAAACTGCGCCAAGAGAATCTACCTAACCATTTCATTATAAAGGTTCGTTTTGCCTGAGGAGAAAAAACAAAAACACCCAGTTCAGTGATGCATTGGAGCTTGTAAACTCAAACTTGTGGAATTGGGAGGGATCTAGGAGGCTCTGGATTATCAGAAGAGAAAAACCTGTTGGAGTGTTGGTGCTGCCTTAAACCAAGTTTGAGCCCAGATTTCTATCTCATTTCAGATCCAACCATGACATTTAGTTAAATGGTGCTATCAGATAAACGTAGCTTAGGATGACTATACATTAGTCTAGGAAAAGCAGCCCAGGTCATATACACAGAGCCCCAGATCTTTGCTGAATGTGACCAGGGTAGTTGGAACTGCACATAGCCGCTCTTCACTTTTTCTGAGGCCCACTGAAGGGTTTCTAGGGCAGATAATAGGCTGCCCACTTCCCAGCTAGATCCCCAAAGGTCATAGCTTGCCAGCCACCTTTTCAGATGATTATTTCTGACGTTCAGAATGGTTGGCCAAGGAGCAGCAAGACTAGTGTGAGACTGGGTCTTGCCTTCCCAGTGCTGGCTTTTCACAGCTGAAAATTCAAGAGCCATTCATCCTTTTAGTTTTGGAGAGTTATAGAAATAAAACAGCCCTGTTGATTAAACCCTCTGATGAGACACTGCCCTGTTCATTTACAAAGGGTAAGTACTAGGACTTTTCTAGTTAGGAAAACTCTTCTCTTCTGCAGCACAGGATGATATATACATGTATGTTCAGAGTGCTAAGGGGCCTAAAATAGTTCATGTAAAGGATTACACACATACACACCTTCCAAAGGTCACCCATATCCATGGGTTCCACATCCATGGATTCAGCCAATATTTGAAACATTCAAAAATATTTGGAGGGAAGCTAAGGGCTATTTCAGAGTTTGCTTATTCGGGTTCATTGCAGCCCTAACAACCAGTCTGTGGTCAACAGCCCTTCTACAAGAATCTTTACACTTGCTGTAAATAAGTGCATGCAAGTCTAACTGCAGTCCCTCAAGTGTTTTCAGCTTGCAGTTGTCAACATACAAAATTCAGCCTAACTTGAGATTGGACTTAACACTGTGAAAGGTCAGCATGCATTGTTGTGTAATTAAGAATGTACTTCCTGGGATGGAAAGATGGCTGAGCAGGTAAGAGCACTTGCTGCTCTTGCAGAGGACCTAAATTCAGTTCCTAGCACTCACAAACACATACCCAAAGAATGTTCTCCATCAATGTTTTTCAACAGAATTGTGTTGAAAAGCCAGGCATAGTAGTACATGCCTGTAATCTTAGCACTTGGAGGCTTACGCAGGAGGATCTCCATGAGTTTGAGACCAATATGTCTTACATAGTGAGACCCTGACAATAAATAAATAAATAAATAAATAAATAAATAAATAATAAAATAAACCATGGTTTAGAAAAAAATGGTAACTGTGTCTCCATATCTTTGTGACAAATTTCTCTGGGATTTCAGACCCAGGAAAAAAAGTTTCTTTTGCTTCTTTTGTTTCCTGCTGAGCTATGAAGATCATATAAAAACGTTGTTGCCAACTGCTAAGGAATTGGGTGCAGATCTTAGGGGTTCCTTCCTTTCCAGGACAAATACATTGCTTTAGCAATGTTAGCTGCAGCTTCAAGATACAAGATATTTAAGTCAAGGGAACTGTAAGGTAGATCAGTTCAGGTGTAGAGTACAAGCCCTTGAGGAGTGACAGGGGAGACCTAACCTCTTACCCTCAGGGACTGCCCAGGATTAAGAGAGGACTGGTAAGAACTCTCTGAAAGGGCTTGTGCAGTGCTTTCCATCCGGCCCTTTTCTTTGATTGGCCTCAAGCCTTGTGAGAGGTGCTCAGCAGTCTACCAGCCTCACAGAGACTGAATAAGTTGGAGTTCACTAAATGTGTTGGTAGATGCTGAAGAAGTCTGTTCCAAAGAATCAGATAAGCCTGGACTTGCCAAAGGTTCTGCCCAGCTGTGTCAACTAGAGGGGTGAACAAGCCTCAGCAGAAAAACAGTAAGAGTCAACATCATCCTGGGTGCTGTGGATAGCATATGTGCCCCCCGAAGTACACACCAGAGCACCCAGGAAAGAATTTCCATGTCTCCAAATAGCCACAGAATCTTCCCAGAAGAGTCAATCCTCACCCAGGTGGTGAGAACCAGGACTGAGAACTTTCTGACTTCACTTCCCTCTCCAGCTTCTGTGCCAACACAAACAGGGTGAGAAGCTGCAGTTCAGAAACAGTGTGATGGCAAAGGCCTTTAATCAGGAGGCAGAGGCAGGCAGATTTCTGTGAGATAGAGGCCGACTTGACCTATATAGCAGGTTCCAGGCCAGCTACAGGGAGACCCTGTTTCAAAAACAACAAAAATGAAAAAAAATGAAACAAAACGAGAGAAAAAGAGAGGAAAGAAAGGGAAGGAAGGAGGGAGGGAGGGAGGGAAGGAAGGAAGGAAGGAAGGAAGGAAGGAAGGAAGGAAGGAAGGAAGGAAGGAAGGAAGGAAGGTAGGTTGGGGAAAGAGTGGAGAGGAGATCATTTGGAAAGAAATCAACCTCTTCTCTTTCCCACAAGCCAGACACACCCCCTCTAGGCAGGCTTTACTGAGGTGTGGGGGTAACTAAAACTTCAAATGAAGGTTCAAGCTTTGATAATGTGATTAATTTCTGAAATGAGGCTGTGTTCTGTAGTTAACAGAGGCCTAGTGGGATTTAGAATTACCAAACGAGGACTAGAAAAGTCAGGGGCTTGCTAGGACTTTCATCTCTTCAGAGGAATAACTAACTCTCCACAAAGCCAGGTTAAGGAACTGTTCAAGGAACAGTTGAATAAAATTAAACTTGCTATATAATTGGTATGCTCTTGTTCAAATTACCAATTATGCTGTGCTGAAAACAGGTCATGATTTCAACCACCTGTCAATGAACAATTGGAGCTCTATTACCCTGAAACAAAAAGATACTTGTTACACTGAGACAATGTTGGCAGAGATGGGTCCCATCTTGTGATGGCTTCAGCAGACTGTTATTCACCACACGCTGCCATGCCTCCCTCCTTCCACTGGACTCGTTTCTTTCTCTCTCTCTCTCTCTCTCTCTCTCTCTCTCTCTCTCTCTC
>NW_008330362.1:960668-967178 GCF_000622305.1 Nannospalax galili
GGTTTAGACAATAGAGCGGTTTAGACATTATTATATTAGCTCCTAACTTTGATACAGATCAAGCTCTTTTCCCTGAACAAGTAGAGTTTCCTCTCTAATAAATAACAATTCTGGTGTTAACTGAAGAGAAACTGTGTTTTCTTAATCCCCCACCATGCTTAATAGTAAGAATAACAACAAAAAACTTGGCAGTTTTTGCATTTATAAAGTAAAAATTGTCTATCAGGATGTTGAAACTCCCATGAACAGTATAACCACTTGACTGCAGTTCAGTTTTTCTGGGTCCCAGCAGCTGATAGGACTTTATAAGCTTCGTATTCACTTCAGAATTCTTGTTCATAAACTCTATCCAAAGCACCTGCAGAACTGATCAAGCAAACAGTGCCATATTCGTAACAAGATTACTGGTAATGACTTATATCATTTCTACTAGGACAATAGTCTGAATGTCATAGACTGGGATATTTTCTACTGTTTAAAACTATGCAGCTGAAGAATGTTCTGCTACATAAGAAATTATTGATAGGGTTTTTTATAAGCCATAATCATAGGCTGTGCACTGTGCAGAATCACAAATCAGTGGCCAAAAACAATATATTGCTACAGCCAATATATTGCCTGATGAAACTATTCCTAACTCTGATTGTAATAACCCAGAATAGAACCAGCGAGATAGCTCAGTGGGTAAGGGCACTTGCCAGTAAGCCCACGGGCCTGAGTCTGGTCACTGGAACCCATGTGGTGGAAAGAGAAAACCAACTCCGAAGTTGTTCTCTGGCTTCCACGTATGCATTATGACGGCATGCACCTTCTCCCCAAAAAAATATTTTTTAAATTCCCAGAATATCCCAACATGAATATCCCAGGAGGTCACTCTCCCTGGGCTCTGTCCGAGTGGCGTAGGGGAGCACAGGACTCTGCCCCATGATATACAGTCCCTTTCCACAATGTTGGAGATGAAGCTGGGCTTCAAGTCTACACCTCATATTCCTACAACTTCTCAGAGTCCTGTGGACGATAACTGGGGAGACATACCACGCAAGGAACGGTCCTAGATCACTTAGTGTGCTTTAGTCTGTTTTGCTTACTGATTTAAAAAAAAAATTCCCAGAATATAGGCCAAGTGTGGTGGTGCATGCCTTTAATTCCACACTCGACAGGCAGAGACAGGAAGATCTCCGTGAATTCAAGGTCAGCCTGATCTACATAGTGAGTTCCAGGCCAGCTGAGGCTACAGGAGACCCTGTCTCAAAAAGATTTTAAAAAAAAAAAAAAGCAGAATATAAGATTATAGATTACAAGGAGAAAAGTTAGCCCACTGGACATTAAAGCACACCAAAAAGCCTCTATAATGAAAACAACTAGTTACTGGTACAAAAGAAGACATGGGATAAACCAGAGCAGAATTAGCAAGCTATGGCCACAAACTGTTTTTGTCAATAAAGTGTATTGGAACATTCATCTGTTTAACCGTCTATAGCAGCATTTGTCCTTTAACAGCAGGGACTTATATGATTTACAATCTGAAATATTTACTAAATTTAGGCAATTTTTTTAAAAAAGTTTTCTAGAGTGGGAGAGATGTCTCAGTGGTTAAGAGCACTGGCTACTCTTGCAGAGGACCTGAGTTCGATTCCCAGCACCCACATGGTGGCTAATAGCCATCCATAACTCTAGTCCCAGGGGAATCCGACACCTGCTTCTGACCTCTGTGGGTGTTGCACAACACAGATGCACTTACATACATACAGGCACACATACACACAAAATAAAAATGATAAATAAAAACAAATTTGGCAGTGGGACTGTAGCTCGGTGGGAGGGTACTTGATCCCCATGCAAATTTACCAGCTCTTAGATCAGAAAGTCATGGATGAGATTCGAGTGCTTATAGAAATTATAGGAGCACAAAGATGCTCTACTCTCACACATACCCTGGGTGTTGTATTAGTCCCTTTTCTGTTGCTGTGATAGAAACATTGACCCGAGCAACTTATAGAAAGAAGAGTTTGTTTGAGCTTACAGTTCCAGGGGAATTACAGTCCATCATGGCAGGGAGGCATGGTGGCTGGAGGTGGCTGGACCAGGAACAGCAGAAGCAAAGCTCTTACATCATCACGCAGGCACAGGAAGCAAGAGACTGACCAGAGATCTGGCAAGTCTTAAGAACTGGCTAAGCCCACTCCCAGGACATGCTTCCTCCAGGATAGCCACATCTTCTAAAACTTCCCAAAACAGCACCATCATCTGGGGACAAAATGTCCAAACATTTGGAGCCTATGGGGGACATTTTCATCCAAATCACCACAGGTGTGTACTCCTGTCCTTTTTCTAATAAACTCCAATTTTATAGCATAAAAAATTAGTGTATAATAAGTTGGCATCTCAAATTACTGGGATGAAGACTGATGCCTATATCTCAAAATGTTTTCTCTGCCTTTTCCTCTAACAAGTACAGTGTTTCCATCTCACACTAAGGTCTTTCGTGCATTTGGAGTTGATTTTTGTGTCGGGAGGTGAGAGATAAGAGATATAGTTTCATTCTTCTACATGTGGATATCCAGTTTTACCAGCACCATTTGTTGAAATGGCCACCTTTGGGCATCTTTGCCGAAGATCAGGTGGCTATGGCTGGTTGGTTTCCTATCTGGATCCTCTATTCTGTTCAACTGATCGTTGGATATACACATTTTTTGATGGAGTAATCCTTCCAGAATTTACCCTGGAGACATAACCCAACAATATAAAACTACATTACACAAGGACATTTGCTGCAGCATTATCATCAACCCAAACCTTCCCAGTTGTGCCAAAAGAAAAACATGAGAAATTCAATACAAAACTCAGCAGTTGACTGGTCATCTACAGAGGATGAATAAGACAGATATGAAGGGAATGGAAAACATGGGGAGGGAAGCACTCCCCAAATACATCTTTGCATTTTGTTTTGATTTTTAGAATTATGAATTCTCCACACTCAAAAAACAAATAAAACTAAGAGGCAAGCAAAAGTCAAAATACAATACAAAAGTAATGAATAGCTCAGAATAACATGTCCATAGTGAAAGACCTAAGGAAGCAAAGAACTGCTCTAAGTAACTTTGGTAAGCAGTACTTTACTATTGCCTGTCTAAGGTAAAGAGCAAAGAACATAGAGTTGTTTAAAAAAAAAGTCATAGCTCCTAGCTGGGCATGGTGGCACACGCCTTTAGTCCCAGCACTTGGGAGGCAGAGGCCGGCCGATCTTTGTGAGTTCGAGGCCAGCCTGGTCTACATAGTGAGCTCCAGGACAGCTGGGGCTACAGGGAGACCCTGTCTCAAAAAGACCAAAAAAAAAAAATCCTAGATCCTAAAGATTTCCTTTTTTTTCCTATGCTGTTAACAATTCTAGAACTGCTTTATGTATATTAGAGGATTAAATAAATACATAAAATGTGAATATGGAAAGATAGTTGGGTTTCTCCTCAGAAAGAGGAGGTATCCAGTGTCACACACCCAGTGTCCCAGCACTCAGGAGGCAAGGCTGGAGAATTGCCAGTTTGAGGCCAGCTTGGGCTACATAGTAAGACTCTGACTTCAAAAGAAAGAGAAAAAGGAAATGCAGAGGATTAAGGCAACCGGGCATGGTGGTGCACGCCTTTAATCCCAGCACTCTGGACGCAGAGGCGGGCAGATTTTTGCAAGATTGAGACCAGCTTGGTCTACATAGTGAGTTCCAGGCTAGCTGAGGCTCCAGGAAGACCCTGTTTGAAAAAGACCAAAGAAGGAGGAGGAGGGGGAGGGGTAGGCGGAGGCGGAGGCGGAGGGGGAGGAGGAGTGGCACACACCTGTAGTGCTAGCACATGCAAGAGGATTGCTTGAACTCTGGAGTTTGAGACCTGCCCTAACAACACAGCAAGATTGAAGTGGGGGGTGGGGAGAAGATGATAGAGAGGAGGGAGGGAAGAGGGGAACTGAAAGAACTGGAGGGCTTTGGGGATGGCTCAGTCAGTAAAGCACTTGCTGCTCATGCCTGAGAATTTGTATTCCCAGCATCCATGGAACAAAACGACTGCAGTGCACATCTATAATCCCAGTCCTACAGAGACAGAGATATGAGGATCCCTGGGACTGCTCTAGCCAAATTGGTGAGCTGCAGGTCCAGTAAGAAATCCTGTCTCAGAAAATAAGGTAGAGTGGTTGAGGATGACACCCAATGTCAACCTCTGTCTCACACACACACACACACACACACACACACACACACCACACACACACGCACCACACATACACGCACCACACACACGCACCACACACACGCACCACACACACACGCACCACACACACGCACCACACACACACACCACACACACAGGCACCACACACACACCACACACACACACACACACACACACACACACGCACCACAAATAAAAGGAAGAAAAACGGGGGAAACGTTATTAAATGTCAAAAATCATCGGGCTGTAAAGCTGCAGGTTCATTTCTGGGCTCTCTATTAATTCCACTACTCTGCACATCTGTCTGTGTTCAGGCCGATACAGCTGTTCTGAAGGAAAAGACCGTGAAGTCTCCAGGTTTGTTTTGTTTACTGATTGCTTTGGCTGTTTAGTGCCTTTAGGGTTCCCACACACACACCACACATGCACCACACATACATGCACCACACACACACACCACACACACAGGCACCACACACACCACACACACACACACACACACACACACACACACACACGCACCACAAATAAAAGGAAGGAGAAAGACAGAGACAGAGGAGAGGAAAGGAGAGAGGGAAGGAAGGGAGGGACAGGGAGGGAAGGAAGGAAAAAAGAAAAGAGGAAGAAAGGAGAGGACAGAAGAGGGGAGGGGAGAAAAACAGAAAGAAAGATTGTAATGCAGTGGGAAATTCCTGAGCAGTTTATGAGCATTATCAGATGTTGGGTCTTGAACTAGGAACCAACTAGTGAATGAACCCTCAACTCCTACATTCTTCCAGCCATCCAGAGTTAAAGGTGCAGTACCAATCCTCCTCCAAGTACTGGAGAATTCCAAGAGAACTAGAAGTCAGAATCTTATGAAGTCATAGTTCCTTTTGTTCTTACCCTGGTACCACATCCTAGGCCAGCAAGGTGATAGTCTGGTCACATAACAGCATAGTTCTGCAGAGAGGCAGGTGCACCCTACCTACTAATTCACCTGGAACTTCCATGCTATGCTTGTTCTTTGCTAGAATCCTCCCTAGCAGTGTCTCCATGTCTGTCCACATCTGCACTTACTGCCCACTCTAGTCCCACTTTGTCCATCCGCCAAACCATCCAGATGAGCCTCTAATTCAATGGGGGAAATATTATGGTTGAAATAACAGAAGACCAGGGCTGGAAAGATGGCTCAGTGGTTAAGGACACTGGCTGTTCTTGCAGAAGACCCGGGTTCAAATCCCAGCACCCACATGGCAGCTAACAACTGTCTGTAACTCCAGTTCCAAGGGATCTGACAACTCTTCTGTCCTCCGAGGGCATTGCACCACACAGGTGCACTTACTTACATGCAGGCAATACATGAAAACACATTAAAAAATAAATAAAAATTTTTAAAAAGAAAATAAAAAAAGAAATAAGAGAAAATCTCACTCACGAGAGTTAACAAGAGTTGGAAAAATCAGGGATTCCTTTTCTCACATAGCAAGAAATCTATTGATAAATAGTCACCCCTGTTATCTCTACAGCTGTGCTACCAGGACCAGGACCTGCAGTTCTCTTGCCTTCTCCATGAAGATGTACAGCTCCACACCTAACATCTGCCACCCATTTACAAGGGAAAGGGAGGGTGCCAGTTATGGCTATTCCTGTGACCAGGAAGCTTTTCCAGAAAAGCTCAGGATTCTTCTGTGTGTATTTTATCAGCATATTTGAGCTGAGAGGACTAGCATGAGCCCTGACAACCCTGCCAAGTTGAGTTTTAAAAACATATATGCAAAGTATACTTCATAAATACTGTGGGAAATCCAGAGGTTCCTGAAAGAAGTGTATAGATTGTGAGTGAGCACTGAATGACTCTTCATGATAATGAAACACACCAATAGAATCAATGTGAACATTTATAGCTTTGAGAAGGTGGATTCAAAGGAAATGGAAATATAAACAGCAATTTCAGCATTGGTTCCTGGTTGAGTTCGATCTGTGTACATTGACTATCTGAAGTTAGAACTATATAGTATTAATAGTTTTGAATGTTATTTAAGTATCCTCCTTTTTTATATTTATTTTTATATGTATGAATGTTATGCCCTGTATGTGTATAAGTAGACCTGTGTTGTGCAGTGCCTGCAGAGGGCATCAGATCCTCTAGGAACTAGAGTTATGGACAGTTGTTAGCTGCCATGTGGGTGCTGGGATTTGAACCTGGGTCTTTGGCAAGAAGAGCCAGTGCTCTTAACCACTGAGCCATCTCTCCAGCCCCAAGTGTCCTGCTTTTTTGTCGGCAGTCATTCCTGCTGTACCAATGAAATTT
>NW_008330362.1:985303-989374 GCF_000622305.1 Nannospalax galili
CCTGCTGTACCAATGAAATTTACACGTGGGCTATGGAATGGAACCATCAAGTAATGGGTAATTTCAGTTGACAACTTGGCAGGATCTGGAATCACCTGGGAAGGGAGTCTCAATGAGGGATTGTCTAGATTAGGTTGGCCTGTGGGCATACCTGTAAGAGATTTTCTTAATTAGGTTAATTGACATGGGAAGACCCACCCTAAGTGTGAGTGACACCATTTCATGAGCTGGACCAAGGCCTGAACGAAAAGGAGAGAGCGAGCTGGGTATATGTTTATCATCCTTTCTTTCTGACTGTGGATACAAGGTAATCAGTTGCCTCCTTAAGCCTCGGCCATTGTGACTTTTCCACTATGACAGACTGCAACCTCAAACTGTGATCCAGAATAAACCCTTTCTCCCCTAAGTTGTGAGAATATTTTACCACAGCAACAGGAAGAGAAACTAAGACACATTACCAAGTGCAGTCTGTCCACCCACATGACTGCATGCATCGCAAACTTCTGTTGGAAGCTTGTTAAAATAAACTCATTAAAAGACAGGTTAGTTCAGTTCAGTTTCAAATACCCATTAACAAGGCTATTGTCTGTTGATTATCAGCAACTTTAACAAATTTTTAAAATTTCATTTTTATTTGTGCTTAGCAGCATACACATGTGCATGGCATGCATGTGGAGGTCAGAGGACAACTTGTGGGAGTGGATTCTCTCCTTCCAGCATGTGAGACCAGAGGTTAAACTCCGGTCCTCAAGTTTGGCAGCAAACACCTCTACTGGATGAGCCATTTTGCAGGCCGGCTGTATTCATCTTGACTACAAAGCCATGCTACACCCTTTTTCCCTTTTCAAGGAAAAAAAAAATCCTATAGATTCATGAAGCAGGTGGAACTAAATTACAAAATAAAATTTGCTTTCTAAAATTCCTTGACTGATTTGAAAAGTAATGAGCACTCAGCTGTAATGGTAAACACCAGCAATTTTAACACTAGTTGGGGGGGTGAGTGGAGAGGGGATTGGAGTCAGGAGGATTATGTGTTTGAGGCCATTCTAATCTATGATAGCAAGATCCTATGTAAGTGGGAAATAAAAATGAATGAAACTGGTTTTTAAAAAAATATATTATTTTTATTTTATGTGTATGAGTGTTATACCTGCATGGTAAGTAAGTGCACCCATGTCGTGCAATGTCCACGGAGGACAAAAGAGGCTGTCGGATTCCCTAGAACTGGAGTTATGGAGTTATGTGGGTGCTGGGATTCGAACCCGGGTCTTCTGCAAGAACAGTGTTCTTAACCGCTGAGCCATCTCTCCAGCCCCCCAAACTGCTTTAAGAAAAAAAAAAGAAAAAGAAAGAAAAAAGAAAGAAAATCATTAATACAGAAATGAAGTGAAAATTTTAGCAACATTGCCTTTCTGTCTAAAACACGGTAGAGATGCAGCAAAAATGGTTCATCGGGTAAAGGTTCTTGTCATCCAGCCTGATGACCTGAGTCCAATCCCCAGAACCCACATGGTGGAAGGAGAGAACTGATTCCTGCAAGTTGTTCTCTGACCTTCATACACACACAGTGGCACTCAAGTACCGAGTACCCCTCCACACACAAAATGAATAAATGTAAAAAAAAATGTTTTGGAAAAAAAAAGTGTGATGTACATAGAAATTGCCTCTACTTACGAACTTCCACAAACATGGGGAAAAGTTTTGCTGCAGTAGAAAACCTCTATCTTTTCAGTCATGATGGGTGAAGTTAGTGGGTACTTGAGGTCTTGTCACCATAGACTTGGTGACTACATGCATGTATTTAAAGCCTTTGAAGCCCTTCCTATTCTGGAGCCAAAGAGTTTCCATCTTCCGCAGGTTTCCCTTTGTGCTGTTGATGGGTGGCATATTCTAAATGGCATATTTTCCTCATACAGTTGTGATGTATGACTCTGTCTTCCCCCAGCAAGTACCTTTTCCTGAGGTCCTGAGCATAGAGGTCAGCAAAGGCACAGAACCTCAGCTGTCTCTTGATTTATTGATTTATTTTTTTATCCTTTAAGTTTTAAAGTGCAATGCCTTTGTTTTTAATGATTTAGAACAGGGTCTCCCTATGTAGCCCAGTATGGCCTCAAGCTTACATCCTCCTACCTCACCTCCCTAGTGCTGGGATTGGAGGAATGTACCACAAGACTTGGCATTAATTCTTTTTTTCTTAATTAATTAATTTATTTTTATTTTATGTGTATGAGTGTTTTGCCTGCATATATGTAAGTGTATCACATGTGTGCAATGTCCACAAAAGCTAGAAGAAGGAGTTGGATCCCTTGGAACTAGAGTTAGGACAGTCCTTAGCTGTCTTGTGGGTGCTGGGAACTGAAGCCAGGTCCTCTGCCAAAAGCACCAGTGCTCTCAACTGCTGAGCCATCTCTCCAGCCCCCTGATAGCAATTCTTATAAACCAACCCCTACCTGTGAATGTTTTCAAGTGGTTACCTGAGATTTCTGAAAATTCCCATGGATTTCAGTTTCATTCTCTCATGGAATCCCCCCCCCCCATGTCATTCCAGAAGGCAGAGCTCAACCCTGTTTCTAGATTCCATAACGAATCCCTTCACCCCCTAGCACTATGTGTTTTCTACCAAAGCCAGAGGATAGTATCGATGGTACCTAGCACTGCTACTGCCTTCCTCTTTCCTCTTTCCCTCCAGGATCCCCCTTTCTGTAGCCCCAAATTCTTCCCATTGGTTTCTCAGGAAGTGTCCTCTTTTTGTAAGTTGGGAGTTCTTAGAATGAGGTCTTGAAACCCACAGCACCAGGAGTGTATGCAAACTCTTGGGTCCTACCCAGATCTAATGAATCAAGATCTTTGGAAGATGGTGGGCAGCCATCTGTTTCTATAAACCTGCCAGAGATGTTCTGATGCATGCTAAGATTCAAAACCCTCTGCACTAACACCCAGGGCTGGTGAGCTGGCTCAATGGGTAAAGGCGATTGCCTCCAAGCTAGTGACCTCAGTTAGATCCCTGGGATCCACATGATGGAGAGAATCAACCACAGTGATCTGTGGACCCAGTCAGTTGTCCTCTGACCCATTGGTGCCACACACAATAAACAAACAAACAAACAAATAAATAAATGTAATTAAAAATATTTTCTTTTTAATTTTATGTGTATGAGTGTATTCCCTGCATGTACGTGAGTGCACCCATGTCGTGCAATGCCACAGAGGTCAGAAGAGGGTTTCAGATTCCCCTGGAACTGGAGTTAAGGATGGTTCATAGCCACTATGTGGGTGCTAGGAATCGAACCCGGGTCCTCTACAAGAGAGGTCAGTGCACTTAACTGCTGAGCCATCTCTCCAGCCCCAAATAGATGTAATTTTTAAAGCCTTCAAATTTTACCCAATGTTGCCCTCCTTACAAAGGAGGTTTTCTAAAAAGGAATGTTAGCAGTGGCACTCAGAGATGAAGTCTCTACCTTGCTGTATTTCTTGTCCATTATAATCCATTTGCTGCTTGCTTTTCTTGCTCTTTCTCTCTGATCAAATACATCCCCTTCCTTGTTGTGGAATACAGAGGTAGAGCCAGTGTCTGACCATCCCCTTGGCTGCAGCCTGATGTAAGAGCAGTCAGTGCTCTTAACTGCTCAGCGCTGCCAAACCACTCTCAGTAACCTGGGTGGGGCCAGCCTGTGGGTACCTGATAGGCAGGGAAGTCAAGATAGGACAGTTAGGTCTGTACATGTGACAGCACGTGAGGATAGTGTGCATGGTATTAACTTCAAATACCAGATCTATGATGACAGGATGAAATAGACCCTCCCACTACACCAATAGGAAATAGCTCAAAGGCTATTGAGAGAATCAACCACAGTGATTTGTGGACCCAGTCAATTGTCCTCTGAGCCATCTCTCCAGCTCCTCATCTTTATATCTTTCACACAACCAGGCAACAAAGTTGTTTTCCATGGAGGAGCAGGGAATGGAAAGCACTATGTCAGGGGCTAGAGAGATGGCTCAGTGGTTAAGAGCACTGACTGCTCTTACAGAGGACCCAGGCTCGATTCCCAGCACCCACATGGTGGCTATGAA
>NW_008330362.1:989606-997099 GCF_000622305.1 Nannospalax galili
AGGAAAGCAGTATGCCCAACCTCAACTCCCACCATGGAAACACACAGACCTTGGTGGCCATGATAAATGCTCCATTCCAAAGAGATGTCCACTTTACCAAGGGTGGGACAAAGCTGGGGGTTTCTCGGGGCTGAGGTCCCCTTGGAAGCACAGCAGATTCCAAAGGTGATCTGGTCTTGCCTGTGCACTGCTACCACCTGACCTCTCACTTCCCAAAGTCCTGATTATCTTTGGTGGTTAGCCATCAGGTCATTGATCCTACACTCTTATTTCTCTGGTTCCCTTTCTCTGACCTAATCTTCTAACAATTCCAACTTCCTTTCAAATTTTCTTTTCAGCTGTGACCTTTAGAACGTCTTTGATAGGTAAAGTAGGCAATGGATGAATCTGGTTGATTGGGAGAAAGCACCAGGACACAGATAAAACTCCAGCAGAATAGAGTTTATTAGCAAAGGAACACATGGGACAGATTCCCTTCCAGGCAGGGAAAATGTCTGCCCGGGTTGTGAGCTGGGGTCTTTTATAGGGGGAGGCTTCTAGGAGGTGCAGAAGGTGGGAAGATATATTTTTTTAAAAGTTGCGGGGGGAGTGGGAGAGGGGGACTGTTAAAACCTGCTCCCTTCCATCTATCAGCCAGGATCTGTGTCAGGAAGTGTTTGTTTTTGGTCCTGTTAAGATAAGGGAAAAACTGCTGTGCTGAAGCAGCTCCTGAAGTCTTTGGTTAAAAGGTGGAATCTGTTTATCTTGTCTTCGGAGATCAAAGGAAAAGCAAGCTGCCTTTTATAAGAGTCTGCTCTTGACTTTAAAGACCAGGGTGCTTGCTTGCGAGGTCTGCGAGGCCCTGTTGGTGAGGGGGCAGGGCTATCTGAACCTTAACAGTCTATGCCCAAGAAAACAAAACCTCTATGCACTGAAACTTTCTTCTATTTCCAGAAAACTGGCTTTACCCGCAAGGAGCCCTGCCTCCTGGAAGCCTTTCTGAAAATGCTGGTCTTCCTTCCATGCCCAGTTACTAGGGTAACCCAGTCCCACTCACTGGCTGTGAACACAGACATTGCCCAGCATTTTGAGCACATGCCTTAAGTCCTACCATCAACAAACCCTCAGCCCTAAAGCTTTCTCAATTGTGTGCTGTGGCCTCAGGGTGTTCTTGCTCTTCTGTAGAAGATCCTAAACAAAACACTTCCTCTATAAGCCATTTGAGCCTGGCCCTGATGCTGCCCCAGCTGCTCTGTGGGCACAGTTAGCCAGTGGTCCTGGTTGTTTCATAGAGGTCAGGCCCTCACAAAGCCCTGCGTTCATGCCGCAGCACACAGCTCCAAACTGAGGCCCCTCTTCAAACCCTTAGATTTCCAAGTCTCACAAAGTCCCCGGCCATCAGTCACTATAGCTTCTATCTAAACGTCTTGTGGGCTCCATTTCCTTCATCTTTATCTCTTTCTTTTTTATTTATTTCTATGTGTATGAGTGTTATGTCTGCATGGATGTAAGTGCACTCATGTCGTGCATCAGCTCCCCTGAAACTGAAGTTACAGACAGTCGTTAGCCACCATGTGAGTGCTGGGATTCAAACCTGGGTCTTCTGCAAGAACAGCCAGTGCCCTTAATCGCTGAGCCATCTCTCCAGCCCCTCATCTTTATATCTTTCACACATCCAGGCAACAAAGTTGTTTTCCTTTTTCAGCCAAAAAGAGTTAACACTACACATGTATACTAACAATATGAACAGATGCCAGAGGCTGAGGGTCAGACAGTATATCAGACCTTGGTGGCATTTTACGTCCTTGGCCCCCACCTCTGTTACTAGAAGGGTTTTTAGTCACTTCTGTCTTCTAGAATGGCTGTTTTGGAAGATCTCCAGATTCTTCCTCTCCTCTCTGGCTCACTTCTACTTTCCCTTCACCTCCCACAACCAGTAAACTACAAGGCAAAGACTCAGGTGCTGCTCTCTTGATTCACATCAATGATTGGCTTGGAATTCCTATCTAATCATATTCTCAGCTGAAGTTTTGCTTTCCTCCCAGGCAGTGCTTTGTAATTTGTTTTTCATTACAGCACATCTAGAAAGTCACATCTTCTGTACCTCACCCAGATCTGTGCCTGCATAAAGTAAACCAGCTATTTTTTGAAGAATGGCTGAAAGAACGCTTCAGCTTTGGTGGTGGAGCCCTAAACCAGGGAGAATAAACTTGGATCACTTCTGCATACCTCTTTCTGGGCAGTCCTAAGGATCTGCTCTCCCAGATTTTGAGACTCTGAGAGTTCTGCAATATCAAACAATTCTTCACTTTTGCAAATAAGGTTCAAATGCGTGCTACACAGTGGCATCAGCAGAAACAGGAGAGGAGCTAAACGTATGTCATCTTTTGAATAGTTTAAAATTCTTCGTTTGGAGAGTGAAAAATCCCTGCCTACCTCCCACTTCTGGCTTGAAGGGTCAGGCACATCTCTATGGAGGAGGGAAGTTTCAGAGTCCCGGTGTCTCCCTTCTTCTTGACTTCATTCCCTTCTCCTCCCTCCTCCTCCCCACTCATTTGATTCAAGAAAAGAACAGATACACTGTTTATTTCAAGGCTATGAAATAAGGTTCAAGGAAAGGCAAGGCACACAGAGAGTAGGCACACAGGGCCCGAAAGGCAAGCTCTTTAATCAGTCCTTTCAAGACTGTACTGATCTTCCCAGACTGTAGTCACCAAACAAAAAGCTTTAGTCACCAGCCGGAAAATGAGTTAGGTTAATGCTGCACTTTATATTGCATAGTGACTCGGAATGAAAGCGAAGCTAATAAATGATCCAACCCAAGAAGAAAGAGAAATGTCAATCTTCCTATTGAAAAGACCAGAAGAAAACTTAGTCACTGTTACATACTTATCATCCTGAAATGCTGCTGGTATGTTGAAGACTGAAACCAAGCCTCAACCAAAATGATTGTTCCTATTAAGATTCTTGCCAGGAAGAGGTTTTGTAGTTCAAAGCCCTGCTAATAACTACTGATCATGTTAATGGCAACCATCAATTGCTGACCTATTGCGCTATTGTCTGTTGTACCCATTGTGAGCAACGTGAAGCCTATACTAGTGTTCTGTCCATGCATCTATTTGTTCTTTAGTTTGAGGGAAACTATCATCATAATAAACACACACACACACACACATACACACACACACACACACACACACATACACACACACCCTAGTCCCTCCTGTGTATCATCTAAGCCTATGCAGCAATGGTTATTTTGTTCTATGTTTCCTTTACTTTTGCAGGGATCTATTTCTTACTATTATATCACTTTCCTAATATACCCAGTAGAATTGCAGGCAGGTGTCAAGACTTGATGACCTGGGTGACACAGAAGCACACCAGTCTCAGGTGTGGGAGTTGAGAATGAGGAGTGACAGAAAGAAAAGTAGAGGAGAGAGGAATGAGAGTTAAAATGAGTTTCTGCTCTGGCAGCTTATCCTTTTCAGTGTGTGCTGCTGGAGATAAAAGGACTTTTCTGCTGGATGGGGTGGCACATGCCTTTAATTCCAGCACTCAGGAGGCAGGGGCAGGGTGATCTCTGTGAGTTTAAGGCCAGTCTGGTCTACATAGTGAGTTCCAGGCCAGCTGGGGCTACAGGGAGACCGTGTCTCAAAAAGACTGAAAAGAAAAGGAGTTTTCTCTTTCTTCCATATTCACAGCAAGAAAGACTAGGGTTGTCTGTATAGCTAAGCCACTGCAGGCACTATACAGCCTGAGTTTGATGGGCCCAAAGCTCTAGCTTTCAGGAAGTGGGGTCATAGAGTCTTAAGGTTTAAAATGGAAAAGCTAAAGCAGGTGCAGTGGCATACTCTTACAATCTCAGTACTGGGGAGATGGAGGCAGATGAGGGGTTTAAGGCCAGTCTCTGCTCATAATAAGTTCAAAGCCAGCCTGGGCTACATGAGACCCTGACTCAAAAAAACAAGAAGAAAAAGAGGAAGAGGGGGATGGAAAAGCTGAGTCATCTACACAGGAACCAACAGTGATTTTAATCCAAGAGAGGTGCTCTGTACTGCTTAGACTGCAGGTGCTTTTCCGCCACAAAGATGGCTACAACCTTCTAAACTGCATGAGCGCAGAGCATTTGGAAAACTGGGAGGAGGCTTGCCTGGCGTAGTAGTGGCCCACGCCTTTAATCCCAGCACTTGGGAGGCAGAGACTGGCAGATCTCTGTGAGCTCAAGGCCAGCCTGGTCTACAATAGTGAGTTCCAGAACAGCTGGGGCTACAGAGAGACCCTGTCTCAAAAAGACAAAACAAAAAGAAAACTGGGAGGAAGACAGCATGCTTTAAAGTCCTTCGATTTGTGTGAAAGCTTATCTCTCTAAGTATTTTGGGAGTCTTTTAAGGTCCTGGGGACTTCTTGTGGTAACATCACAAATAACCTATCTCAACAGTCAAAATTCTGTGTCAAAGGTGAAGGTGAGAGGAAGCAGCTCACTCTAGTTCTAGTATATATGCTGCGGAAGTGAGCTCCCTCTTTGCATTTTACCACAGGTAAATACTATTCTCTTTTCGAATGGAAGGACAAAAGAGAGACAAGCAAGAACTATGACTCTTATGACTGCCTGAGCTCCGTGCTGGGCAGCTGAGGTTACTAAGAGTTCTTTACCTCTCTTTTACCTTCTCCTGCTGGCAAAAATCTCTCAGGAGCAAGTGATTAAGTCCAATGAAACTACTCACTGTCACAAAGACAGGCCCAGTAAAACATTATTATAACATTTATTGTAACCAGTACATCGCCACTCTAAATTTCTTCTTGTTCCTCCTCTCTGCCTTTTTGGAGGGAAGTATGATTCAATTATAGTTTTGTTTGAGAGTAAGTAACTGAAATTCTAATCGTATAAGAGTACTTTAACCAAATTAAGATAAAAATTCAAATGAGTCCTTGATCTTGAAGCTGTGAAGTCACTACCCTCAGGGCACATGTGAGCCCATGGAAAAACAGGAATAATACATACACGTTTACTAAGACAATTATTTTTATTTCACATATCCAGTACCTGCCAAATATAATATAAATACAATTATAAAATATAACTAAAGGTAGATTATGATAAATAAAAATATAAAAAATGAATTAAGAAAACCCAGATAAGAATATGAGTTCCTTAAGTCTAGGGAGAAAATTATCATCTTCAAAATTTCTCATGTTTCAGATGTTCGCTTTTAAACTGTTTGGAAATCAAAATGTGTGCTTCCACAGAGAAAGCAAGCAACAAAAGACATAGTGTGTGTGTGTGTGTGTGTGTGTGTGTGTGTGTGTGTATGTGTGTGTGTGTGACCACGAGTGCCGCAGAGCATGTGTGGAGATCAGAGGGAAAAAACTTCAGGAGCTGATTCTGGCTTTTCACCATAGGATCCAAAGATTGAACTCAGATCACTAGGCTCACATGGCAAGTGCTTTTACCTGCTGATCCATCTTGCCAGTCCTTGAATTTCTTTTAATTTATATGACCTGAAAGCTTTTAAAAATTTTTTATAATTTTTATTTTATGTATATGACTGTTTTGCCTGCATGTAGGTAGGTGCACCTGTGTCATGTAGTGCCTGTGGTGGTCAGAAGAGGGCATCAGATGCCCTGGAACTGGAGTTAAGGAGGGTTGTCAGAGCCATGCAGGTGCCAGAAATTGAACCCACATCCTCTACAGAGCAGCCAGTGCTCTTAACCACTGAGCCATCTCTCTAATCCCTTGAAAGCTTTTAGGAAAAAAGATACTAAATCTATTTTATTTTGTGTAGGGCTGAGGAATCAAACCCTAGTTTTGTCTATGGTAAGCATGTGTTCTACCATTGAGCCATATCCCCAGCTGGCAGATCCATAGACGGGCTTTCAATGAACAAAAAGAAATTTTATTTGAGACAGGGCCCTACTATGTAGCTCCTGCTGGCTTAAAACTCACTGTGTAGACCAGGCTAGCCTCAAACTCACAGAAATCCACCTGTTTCTACTTCTCAAGTGCTGCAATCAAAGACAAAAGCCATCACGTCTAACTCAGAAGAAAATTTTTAATGAAACCATTTTTTTTCTAAAATTACCTTCTCAAGTATTAAAAAGTATTTAATATTTCATAGACTATTATTTATGATTAAAACCTAATATTTTAGGCAAGCACACAGTAGAAGGGATAGACCCATCTTCTCGCTTACTATTGCAAATCTACGAATGGAAAGTTATTACAAATTATCAGAGTAACATTTAGAAAACCTGAGCAAGCTTGGTAGTCCTCCAGCTATTTCCTGGAAGCACATTAATTAATGAGTAATGATTTATTTTTCAAATCCATATTCTGAGTGTGCATCTGAAATATAAGCAGTGGTTTGGTTGCTCATGCAATTGGATCATGGTTGATTAGGGCTTCACTACATGACCTTTATGTACAGGATGAAAATCAAAAGAACACCACTCTGTTCTTGTCTAGACAGTATTGAAAGTGCCAAGAACGTATCAGTAATATTGATGCTTACAAATGTATTAAAATTTTTTTAATGAGGTGCCAAGAACGTATCAGTAATATTGATGCTTACAAATGTATTAAAATTTTTTTAATGAGGTGCTGGAGAGATGGCTCAGTGGTTAAGAGGACCCGGGTTCAATTCGCAGCACCCACATGGTGGCTGATTGTCCATAACTCCACTTCAAGGGGAATCCAACACTCTCTTCTAATATCCTCAGGCATTGCACAACACAGATGCACTTACATACATGTAGGCAATACACTCACACACATAAAAATAATAAAAGTATTTAAATTTTTTCTAATGAATAGTTGTTGGTTTAATTTGGGATAAACCAGCTCAATTCTAGTTGTTCTTAAAAAGTTGAGGCCGGAGCCTGAAGAGATGGCTCAGTAGTTAAGAGCACTGACTGCTCTTGCAGAGGACCAGGATTCAATTGCCAGTACCCACATGGCTGCTAACAACTGGCCATAACTCTAGTTCCAGGGGGATCTGATGCCCTCTTCTGGTCTCTGTGGACATTGCAGAAGATGGGTTCATGTAATACACATGCAGGCAAAACACATAAAATATTCCCCCCCTTAAAAAATATATTTTATGACTACTATCCTCAGGCCTCTTGGGGTAAGTCTATAGCGCAGCTCTCCCCGCCGGGACTACCTAAGCGACATTCACCCTTCCATCCCCCCCTCGCAGTTCTATACTCCTAGTCTGGGCCCTGTGCCATTCCTAGTCTTGGGGCCCCAGACACCTGGGGAACCAATACTGCTTCCTGATCCTTCTCACCCAGAGCAACTCAGTCCCTTTCTTGGGCTCCAGGAGCACTACTTCTGGTCCTGGCCCTGCCCTCATCTCCCTCTACTTCCCTGGTCCTGCAACCCCCGCCAGCCTCTTTCTGGGGCTCCAAGGCTTACCTTTACTCTCCCTGATCCTTTGCATCCAGTACAACCCAGCTACTCAATCCACTCCCTGGGAAATCTTGGGGCTTCTTCCCTCCCCATCTGCCTTTGC
>NW_008330362.1:1002261-1021103 GCF_000622305.1 Nannospalax galili
GGGACAGAGAGAGAGAGAAAGAGAGAGAGAAGATGAGATGTTAGGGGAAGGCAAAAGATGGCAGGAGCGAGGAAGGGAAGGGAGCTGAGGTAGGGAAAAGGATTTGAGTGTGACGGGGAGGCAGGTCTGACTCCCAGGTGGGCGTGGACAGACACAGTAAATGTGCCGGGCAGTTCAACAGTCGCAGAAACCAGTGTTGTCCAGTGGCCGTGAGTGAGGTCCGGGAGTGACCAAATTTGATTGGAAAGGAGATGAAAAGAGAACTGGTGGAGAGTAGTGAAGGGGAAAGGGGAGAGAGAGAGGGAGAGAGAGCTGAAAGGAATGGGAGAGGGGAGAGAGATAGAGGGTGGAAGTGTACCTTAATGCCGAATTAGTGGTGTTTGCAGAGGCCAGTAATGATAAGTGAGTCCGAAAGTTTTACGTGCGAGGTCCCTTGAAGTAAGAGCCGGTTTCAGCACCATCTGATAGGTAGGGAGCGGGAGAGAGCGAGTGGGTAGCGGAGAGCACAAGTGGATGGATGAGGCACCAAGGCACAGATGGAATTCTCAGCGGGATACAGATTTATTTCGCACGGGGCACCTTTCCCTCGGGGAAGGGAAGGGAAGGGGAGGGGAGGGGAGGGAAGGGAAGGGAAGGGAAGGATGTCAGGGAAAAGGTGTCTGCCAAGGAAAGATGTCCGCCCATGGGTTGTGTGCTGGGACTTTACATATGGGGGCTTTAGGGTGTGGAATCAGGGAGGGGGAAGCAGGTAGGATTAGGGTGTGGAAGTGTCTTCTTTTTCTTCTTAAGATAAGAGGAATTCTGCTTATCTTTGGAGGTCAGAGGAAAGGCAGGCTGCTTCTCAGCAGAGTTTGTAGGTCCCTGTTGGGGAGGGGGTGGAGCTGCTATTTGGAACCCTAACAGTCTACATAGTGAGTTCCAGGTCAGGTGGAGCTGCAGGGAGACCCTGTCTCAAAAAGACCGAAAAAAAATTGATTTAAATTTTGTATAATTCAGTATGTAAGCTGATATAAAATAAATCTAAGCAATCTTAAAAAAAAAAAAGTAAAATTGTCTAGAAAAATGTACTTTCTATGTTAATCTCTAGTTGATCTAATGATCCACAATCTACCCAGTGAGTTTCCACTCATTAGTTTATATATAATAAAAAGTGAAGTTTGGGCTCTCTCACACTGGGCAATATTTGCTGGATGCCTGCAGACCAAGTCTGCCTTTGCCTCTCCAATTTTCCTGCCTTGATCTCCAGCAAAGTCTTACGGTGAGGGTGGATGACCTTGCTCTGCTTGTCTGCACTCCAGGGCAGGAATGCTACTAATTCATCCTGAACTTCTTGAGAGCTGAGGGTGGACCAGGCAAGCTCAACCCAAGGGCCACATTGTCAATCCTGTTATGTCACGAAACTGAGAGAGCAGCTCCCATGCTGGTGTGCAGCAGCTGGAGAGGTGCTTATCAAGAGTCTGAAGTGAGTTATCTGACCATCCTCCTCCCCCTTCCCTTTTCCTTTCTGTTTCCACTCAAAGGATTCATCAAGACACATAAATAACACAGATCACTTGGAGTAGATGTAAGATTCTGTTCTCAGTCATTCCCAAACAGCAAACTGTCAGGGATTCATGTTAAGGAAGCTTCCTTAGGGTTTTCAAAATTAAACCCAAGATACTACAGGAGTTGGTTACATACTCTAGTCATCAGAAAAATCAAGGCTACAGGTACAATGGGAGGTCTAAGGAAGAAGATGACACCTGAAGATAGAAGGTGGGTGTGAGGCTGCTCATGTCCTGACAAATGCAGAGCAGCAGGAAGGACTCTTCTGACCTCACACTTACTGGCCTGTACTTGGAGTCACAGCTCTAATGGCTAAAGATAAATGTGATAACCAGCTTGACTCTAAGTTCCACGAAAAGAGGAACTGGCTTTGTCTTACTTTACCACTGAATACTCTAATACAACATTCAGTTATTGTAAAGTGCTTAGAAAACAACACTGTGTTTTAATTGATTATTAACTTGATTATTTTAGAAATTGTGTGCTATGTTGAAAAGCTTTTATCAGCATGTTCTATGTTGAAGGCACTCATTCTAAATAAAACTATTTTTTTCTTCTTTTAATTTTTCTCTAGTCTTAAGGATCACTGGGCACAAGCTAAACAGTTACTTTACTACTGAACGGTTAGACAGTAATTCTGTAGTGTGTTGCTTACTTAAAATTTCCCCATGTAATAGTTACATTTTAGAGCTACATTAGATACATAGCAAGCTTTATGACAACTTAGTTCTACCCATCAAAATATCCTTTTACAGGATATTTTGTTTGGTATTTAGTGTGTGTGTGTGTGTGTGTGTGTGTGTGTGTGTGTGTGTGTGGTGCTGGGGTTTGAACTCAGGACCTTCTGCATACTCTACCACTTAGCTCTATCCTCTGTCCTTTTTTGTTGTTTTTCACAATAAAAAGATACAATCCCATAATTATGACAAAATATGGTTACACTTTAAATTTTTTAGACTTATTTTTTATATATTTTAAAAATATTTTATTACTTTTATGTGCCTAACCCCCGGAACTAGAGTTACAGACAGTTGTTAGCCGCCATGTGGTGTGGGTGCTGGGATTCAAACTCGGGTCTTCTGCAAGAACAGCCAGTGTTCTTAACCACTGAGTCATCTCTCCAGCCCACACTTCAAATATTTAATAAGGTATTGAGAACAAAGAAAGTTATTAATATAAATTTTGCATACTGTGATAGTATTTAAATGCCTTTCAACTTACCCAAAATTCCATGAAGCATAGTTATAACTGAATTTTTTTTTTTTGGTCTTTTTAAAAGTCTCCCTTTGGGCCCCAGCTGATCTGGAACTCACTATGTAGACCAGGCTAGCTGTAGCTCACAGAAATCTACCTGTCTATGCCGAGTGTTGGGGTTAAAGGTGTGTGCCAACATGTCCAGCTATCACTGAAAAATTTGACTCTTATGACCAATCTAGTCTTCCCTTCCTGGGGAGTTAAGAAGGCTATATACCTTTAGGAAATAGATAAGTAAAAATTCAGTGAATATGTATTTAAGTTACACAAATGTGGCTGGGGATGAGGCTCAGTGGTAGATTATTTGCCAAGCATGTATGAGGTCCTGAGGTCAATCCTCAACACCAAGAATAATTAAATGCTGAAATAAGTGATACTGGTGGTGAATTCTCAAGAAAATGAAAGGCAAAGGTGAAGTCAAAGTGAACCATCTATATCAAAGGAAGCTTTAGGAAGAAATGGAGTGGAAACTGGACCAATCTCCATCCAGGACCCTTGCTGATGGGGCCCCACTCTGGTTCTTCTCCAGCTACACCTTAGCACAAGAGAGGGGGGATCTCTCAGGAAATGCCTACTCGGGAACCTGTATCTCCTATTTTCTGACTATGCTCTTGCACTAGGACCTCTAAATTCTGTCCAAACATCCAGAGTCCACTTCTAGAGTCTGCACTACTAGAATCTCCCCTGGGGCATCCACAAAGACTGGATTGCACTGATAGACAGAAATCATGGTGGATGTTCGATGTACTGATGTGTGCTTATAGTTCCAGGCGATCTACAGCCTAGGACTTCAAAACTAACTGGGGCAACATGGGACGAACCCTGGATAAAAGGAAAAAAAAAGGGTAGTGAAGGGCTGGCTGGCTGAAGGTCACAGACTGGCTCTTAAATTGTTATATTTTGGCACAGAATAAGAATTCTAAATCTGGCCCAGTGTGATAGCCCATGCCTTTAACCCCAGCACCGGGGAGGCAGAGGCAGGCAGATCTCTGTGAGTTCAAGGCCAATAGGGTGTACATAGTGAGTTCCAGGCCAGCTGGGGGCTACAGGGAAACCCTGTCTCAAAAAAGCCAAAAAAAAAGAAAGAAAAAGAAAGATCACCCTTTGTGGTGGTTTGAATGAGAATGTCCCCCATAGGCTCCAAGATTTGAATACTATCCCCACATGGTGGCGCTGTTTTGGGAGGTCTTAGAAGGTGTGGTCATGAGATGGAGAAAGCACATCACTGGGACCAGGCTTAGAGAAATTCTTAAGCCTTACCAGGTCTCCTGTTGAGCTCTGCTTCCTGTACCTGCTTGAAGATGTGAGAGCTTAGCTTCTGCCCCACCATGATGGACTCATGCCCCTTTGGAACCATAAGCTAAATAAACTCTTCCTCTTATAAGTTTCCTGGACATGTTGTTTCTATCACAACAGAAAAGTATCTAATACAGCCTTCCAGATCATTAAAAATGTTAGTCAAGGAAAACAGAACCAATTTTTAAAAAATATTGAATATTAAATATTTTTATCTAGGAAATACTGACTCGAATTTGTACTAGTGTCTCATGCCTGACAAATGTTATTGGTGGGCCTCACCAGAAAGGGGAGAGCAACTGGTACAAAAGCTAAGCTGGACACAAGGCAAAATATATGAAGTCTGTGCAAGTGGATGCCACAGTACTTCAGAAGGGGCACCCTTCTTTCCAGTACTAAATTGTGTTGTCTGATTTATGGTGGTTTTGTGGGATACCTGCTTTCCTTTCCATAAACATCTGTGCTGCTTAAATAGAACAGAGTGCAGGCATATCTTGAAGATGTTATGGGTTGGGTTCCAGACCACAGCAATAACGCAAATATTGCAATAAAGTGAGTCACATAGAAGTTGTTTTCCCAGTGCATTAAAGATTAGTGTTTACACTCGGCTACAGTCTATAGCTGGTGGAGAGGTGGCTCAGCGGGTAAAGGTACTTGCTGCACAAGCCTGGAAACCTGAGTTCCATCTCTAGAGCCCAGGTAAAGGTGGGAGGAGAGAGCTGGCTACACAAAGTTGTCCTCTGCTCTCCACATGTGCGGCATGGTACACATGCCCCCCATAATAAGTTAATAAAAAAGAAACCATTTTAGTGGACGTGGCCGAACTCTGTCCCCATCTGCTTCTGTTGCTCTTTGCCTCTGTGTTGTCCTGAGGTGCCCGCCCCCCTCCCCGCCCCGAGGAATTAGCAGTGGCTCAAGATCTTACAAAGTATGAAGAAACAGTGGAAGATTCAATCATTGAAGATGAAGAAAATAAGCTGAGGTGGAAGATAAGCTCATATAATTTGGCAGAAGATAGAAGGCAAAGATTATCTGGTGAACTGGAAGCTTCACTGAGAATAGATACAGCCAGCCTAGCCTGCATATAAAAAGAGAAGATTTTATAGCAAATAACATTGTGAGTTGCCCAGTAGCATTCCAAATAAAGGCACAGAATTTTTTTCTTAAGTATTTTAAAAAAATTATGCATGAGTGTTTTGCCAGGAGGCAGCGTGGGATCCCCTGGAACTGGAGTTGCTATTGAGTGTTAATAGGTGTTGGGATCTGAACCAGGGTCCTCTGGAAATGCAGTAAGTGCTCTTAATTGCTGAGCCATCACTCCAGCCCCTTATTTATTAATCACTGAGTCATCTCTGAAGCCCCAGGAAATTTCATTTAAAAATATTTTTTTTATGTGTATGAGTGGAATGCCTGCATGTATGTAAGTGCCCTGAGGAGGCCAGAAGAGGGTGTCTGATTCCCCTGGAACTAGAGTTACAGATGGTTGTTAGCCACCATGTGGGTACTAAGAATCAAACCTGGGTCCTCTGAAAGAGCAACTGGTGCTCTTACCTTCGGAGCCATCTCTCTAGTCCCAAAATTTCACTTTAATCCATGACTGTCTTTATGTCTTACTCTGTCATCTTCAAGCTGATCTTGAATTTACCATATAGTTGAAGATAACCTTGAAGTTTAGATACTCCTGCCACCACCTCCCAAATGTTAGGATTACAGGCCTATGTCATCAGTTTGTACAGTGCTGGGGAACCTAGAGCTTCCTACATGCTAGGCAAGCACTCTATCAATTGAGTCCCCAGGACTGCCAGTTTTACATTCAGAATTTCACAGTTCTTCCTCTGAACACTGTAGCCTCTACTGCCCAAGAAAGGCAACTCTGAAGTATTCTTTCATTCATACAGAGCCCAAAGGGGGGGTGCTCCTTTGGTCTGGTCACCAATCTGAACTAAAAGATATGAATGACAATGCATTCCAAGATCAAAATGTCATAGTTATTATATAGTTATTAAAGATACCTAAACAATTTTTACAATGGGTGTTTTCCTTGACCACTCTCCATCTTATGTATGGAGGCAAGTTTTCTTGAATCTAGAACTTGTGGATTCAGACAGTCTAGTTAGCCAGCTGGCTCAGGGATTGCCTGCCTCCACATCCTGTGCACTGGGATTACAGGAAGACCACTACACCCATCCGACACTTTATGTGGGTTCTGGGGATCTGAACTCTGGTCCTTATGCTTGCACAGTATCGTTTATTCACTAAGCCAGCTCCCAAGACCCAAGAAACAATTGCTATGTATGTTCTTGTTGGTCCTGGCTTTTATCAATTCCTAAAACCTAGAAAGTGCAAGAGACCCATACAGAGCTGGGGCTGTAGCTCAACAGTAGAGTGCTTGGCTTGCATGCTTGATACCCTAGCTTCAGTCGCCAATAACCATTGACTTGAGGTTGCACTAACAGTGTTTTCTTGGGGGGGGGGACAGTAATAGCTCAGTGATAGAGCACCTTACTGAAGAAAGTAGAAATAGGGACATCAAGTCAAAATGATGTTGACCTCAGCTGGATTCCTCATGAAACTCTCAATAAAAGCAAAAAAACTTTGCCAAGATGAGGATATTGAAAAAGCAGCCACAGAAGTGATGGGAGATGTGATAGGTAAATCTTTCATTGTGCAACAATTCAGGCTGTGTGTATCCTGCCATGTTTTTCAGCTTGGTAAGAATTAGTACAAAGAAACCATGACATCACAGAGGGCAATTACTGCTTACATGTGGATTGAGGTGTCTATCTGTGCCTACACTATTGCTGGAAATGCACTGCTTTCATTTTGCTGAATTTGGTCTTTCACATACACAGTAAAATCTATGTGTGTGTGTGCACATGTCTGTGAGCAGGTGCTTTTGCCAGAACTGGTGTTGGACTATCTGAAACATGCCTCTAATGCTACTATCTGGTCCTTTTTACCCTTAAACTCAATGAATTTTGCCCCTATACAGATGTTCTGCTTTGACCTCTCAAGGGAATAATTTGCTTCCTTGAAACTGGTCAAATCCAAAATAATACATAAAATTAGCATTATCACATGTGTCTTGAGCTCCTCAAAGGCGGTCCACAAGGGCTGGAGTCAACATTTTCTATACTGTCAGTGTTCATATTTTGACTTCCTCTTATGAATTGCAAATAGGTTTAACAGTGTTTAGAATGGTGGATTACTTCCAGTTGTTTTTGAATGTACTTTGCCCAAATATCAGAGGAATCACCATCTCTGCATTTCTTCACTAATAAGACTTGAATGTCAAAAAATACTCCCCAATTCACAGACTGCAGAATTCATGTTAATAAGCCTGAAAGTAATATTACTTTCATTGAACATCACTGTCAGATGTCTTTGGTGCCAGGTGCATTGCCAATGAGCATAACATTTCGAAAGGAATCTTTTTGTTTGGAGAAGTAGCTTTCAACAGCGGGCTTAAAATAGTCAGCAGACCATGTTCCACACAGATATGCTGTCGTCCAGTCATTGCTGCTGTCTACACAGCACAGGCAGAATGGATTTAAATAATCAAGGACCCTAGAGTTTCTGAAATGGTAAATGAGCACTGCCATTCATCTAGCTGCACGAGCCACTAGAGTCAGCTTGTCCTTTGAAACAAGACATTGAGTTCCCTTTTCTAGGTGTGAAAGGCCAAGATGGCATCCAATAGAACAGTGCTTTGACTGCATTTCTGTTACTGAAGTAAAAAAAGAAGTTGATAGAAGGCCTAGAAATAATGTAAGCATGAGAAAGTCTCCAAGAATGTTGGGGTTGGGGATGTAGCTCCGTGTACCAGCATACATGTACCTGGGATTGCTCTCAACACAGGAAAAAAAAAGTTCAGCATTTGCTCCAAAGAGAATATACTGTCAAAGAAGAAAAAACTCTCCCCAGAACATTTTCAAAATCTATAGAAATGTGAGTCTGCCAAACAGGATAAATGAAGCAATATCCACACTAGATACATGATTGTGAAGTTGCAGAAGACCAAATATAAAGAGAACACAAAGACAAAAGATTGAAAGGAAGGGAATAAACCACTATAGAGAATGCAAAGCCAACTGGTATAAGATTAGCCATAATATTAGGGGCTAGCAGAGTGAATAATTTCTGCAAAGTCCTGAGGAATCCTAGGTTTGAATACTGAATTCTTGGGCAAATTCAAGTGAACATAACATTGAAAAAAAGTGGGGTGGCTAGACAGATGGCTTAGTGTTTAAGAGCACTGGCTGCTCTTGCAGTTCGATTCCCATCACCCATATGGCAGCTAACAACCGCCTGTAACTCCAGTTCCAGGGGATTCAACACCCTCTTCTGACCTCTGCACTCATACATATAAAATAAAAAATATTTTTAAAAAGATCTTCATGTACTATATCTAAGAAAATTACTTGAGGGTAAATGTTTGCAACAAAAGGAATGACAGAAACAGGGATCCAAGAGCAATTTAATTGGCTGCTGTCATGGTACTTGTAATCCCAGCACTCAGGAGGTTGAGGAAGAATCTCAACTTCAAGGCCTATCACTGACTCAAAAACAAGACAAGAAAATCCAAGAAATTAATTCCACGATTGCTGTACAATGAATGAGGCCACAATGCATCAGAAGGGGGGTGGAGTCTTTGTGCAGTAAGCAGAATGATTGAAAGGTAGGTACATTTGGAGACATGCTAAGTATAAAATTTTGTGTGCAAAATTAGAAACCTGAGGGAAAGGAACACAACTACATAAGAATATCCAAACATGAAGCAAATGTAAATGTGGCAAGACTGAGGACTTGAGGGACTAGAAGAGGAAGGAAGCATTAGTTCTTGCCACTGAAGGTGACACAGAACTTAAGATATTGGTTTGTAGAGCAGTAAACACAATCCTAGCACAGTATTTGTCTCTGCAGTGAGCAATATGCATACAATATAATCCTTTCAAATATTGCCAAACCATAGGACAAAGACAATTTTGGCTACAGAAAAAAGAAAAAAACCCCAAAACAATACACATATATACATATATATACACATATATACAGTATATAGCAATACTGTTTATATATGACAGTAAAAAAATGGAAGTCTGTCCATTGAGATAAATGTTGCCGAAGTGTTGCATCTGTACAATGGAATATTCAGCAGTAAAGAATGAAGTGCTGCTACCGACTTGAACAAACCTCAAAAAACCTCACATCAGGTGAAAGAAATGGTCATGACCTCAGTCTGTTTGCTCATTGAAAACATTTTTTTTTGTGGGGGGGGTTCCCAGGGATCAAACCCAGGGTCTCATACATGCAGACTCATGTGTTTGAATGGCTGGTTCTGAGCTGGAGGTGCTATTGGGGGAGTTTGTGTTAAATTTAGGAGGTGGGGCTTCCTGTCCACCAGGAAGTAAAGAGCAACCTCTGCCATGTGCTCCCACTGCCAAGGATGTTCTGCCCAGGTGTATGGAGACGGGCAAACACACACTGAACTCCATAAGCCTAAATAAACTCTTCATCTGTTGTTTCTGTCAGGCATTTTGTCGCAGTATTAAGAGCACATATCGTATAACCCCACCTATATAAAGCAACCAATACAGGCAAATTTGTGAAGACAGCAGATTAGTGGTTAAGCAAGCCTGGAGATATTGTGTGGGGGAATTAAGAGTGATTGCCAACGGATATAGGAGTTCTTCCCGGGGCAAGGAAAAAGTGCTAAAGTTAGATTATGGTGATGTTTGCACAACTCTAAATATACTAAGATCCACCGAACCATACACTTCAAATAGGTGAACTATGATATGTAAATCATACCCAATAAAGTTTTAAGTAATGCAAATAAAAAGTTGGGAGGTAGGAGAGGGGCAGGGGAGTTAAGAGAAGAAATTAAGTGTGATGCCTTTTGTTTTACATGTCCAGAGTTCACAAAAAGTCAGAATGGAAAAACAGGTTTAAATGTATGAAACATTGGCCTGGGGATGTAGTTCAGTGGCTGAATGCTGTGTCAGTAATGTATAAGACCCTGGGTAAACAAATAAACAAACAAATAAATAAAAGCTGGGTGTGGTGGTACACACCTTTAATCCCAGCACTTGGGAGGCTGAGGCAGGTGGATCTCTGTGAGTTTGAGGCCAGCCTGGTCTACAAAGTGAGTTCTAGGCCAGCTGGGGCTACAAGGATACCCTGTCTTTGATTCCTGGAAAGCCCCACCTCCCCCTAAAATTGAGCAAATAAAAATACTTAAAAAAATAAAAAACCTTAGCAAACATTCCAAGAATGGGAGTGGAAAGTAGTATTAAGATAACTTTCTTGTTTTGGTCTTTTTGAGACACAGTCTCCCTGTAGCCCCAGCTGGCCTGGAAGCTGCTATGTAGACCAGATTGGCCTTTAACTCAGAGATCTGCCTGCCTCTGCCTTCCAAGTGCTGGGATTAAAGGCAGGCTGCATCACGTCTGGCTGCAAGATAACTCTTACGTCTTTGTCTTTCATGGTACAGATAAAACACTATGTGTAAAGTAGGTAAAATCATCAAACTAGAGAGGTTCATAAATCATTTAAAGTTTTGGATGTAACCCCTTTGGGTAATGGAAGTGTGCTAGAGATGAACACTGCAACATTTCATTACAGCCTTTTGTATCTTTTTTTTTTTTCATACCATGGGCCCACAGTACAAAAACAATAGACTATGAGGAAAAAGGAAATATACTTATGTGGTTCCCCAAATGTTGCCTTGTGTGAAAATGTATTTTGTAGATTTTTCAGTCCTCAACTGAATCATTGAAAAATACAGGCCAAACAAAAATTTACATTCTTGGGGATGGAGAGATGGCTAAGTGGTTAAGAACACCGAATGTTCTTGCAATAGACCAGGGTTCGAATCCCAGCACCCACATGCCAGCTAACAACTGTCTGTAACTTCAGTTCCAGGGGATGCCACAGCCTCTTCTGTCCTCCGCGGGCATTGCATGACACAGGTGCACTTACCTACATGCAGGCAATACATGCATACACATAAAAATATTTTAAAAAGTTTACATTATCTGACAAATTCAAAATACACTCTTCTATAAAGCCTTTAATAGTGCCACCTTGTGGCAGGCAAAAGAACATTATGTAAAAATATATATATTAAATAGTTGCATGATCAAAGTTTAAAAATGGCTTTCTGCTGAGTGTGGTGACCCACGCCTATAATCCCAGAAGTTGGGAGGCAGAGGCAGGATTGTTTCAAGTTCTAGGCCAATTAGGGATACATAGTTGAGACCCTGTCTTCTGAAACCAAAGTCAAGTAAGACCTAATATACCTATTCCCCCATAAAAAAAAAATTCAGAACTATTCAGAACTATTGCTGTTAGTTCTTTTAAAATATTTTTGTTTCACAGGGCATGGTGGCACACTGTCTTTTTGAGACAGGGTCTCCTGTAGCCCCAACTGGCCTGTAACTCGCTATGTAGACCAGGCAGGCTGGCCTTGAACTCACAGAGATCCGCCTGCCTATGCCTCCTGAGTGCTGGAACTAAAGGTGTGCACCACTATGCCTGGCTTAAATAATCCTTTTTATTTTTGCTGCCCTATGTTGGTGACGGGAATTGGACTCCGGTCTTCTGGAGGAGCGGAATCTGCTCTTCACTGCTGAGCCATCTCTCCAGGCTCCTTTTTATTGTTTTTAAAGATCAACTTACAATTGTAGAACTTTTAATTCAAATCCCCATTTTTAACTATTTTCTCTTTTCTGTATTAAACCCAGGGCTTTAAATGTATTAAGTACTCTACCACTGAGCTACATCTTCCATCTTCAACAGCAGGATTTAAAAAAATAGAAGTGGGCTGGAAAGGTGGCTCAACAGTTAACTAGCTGCTCAGTAGAGGACACGGGTTCTGCTCCTAGCACACATGGTGAGCTAACCACCATAGGTAGCTTCAGTTCCAAGAGATCCAATGCCCTCTTCTGATCTCTGTGGGCATTTCATGCATGTGGTGAACTAATATGCAGACAAAACACTCAAACATATAAAAATTAAAGAAAAATTTAAAAGTACAAGTATAAATCAGGAATGGTGATTTGTGTTGTAACCTCAGCACAAGAGGCTAAGACTGGAGGATTGTCATGAGTCTGAAGCCAGCTTTGGCTATAGAGGGAGACTTTGTTCTAAAAAACAAAAGGTATAAAATAATCTATTATAAACTCACTTTTTAGTATGTAGTTCTATGAATTTCATAAACAGTTCTGAATCAAGATGTGGCATGTACCCATTCTAAAATTTCCCAGGGGCCCCTTTCAGTCAGTCTGTGCCCCTTTACTACTACATCCTCAGTTAACAACTTACCAGTCCTGCCTGTTCCAGATCATCATATAAATATCACACAATATGGCATTTTTGAACCTGTTTTCTCTCAGTTGGCAACAATTGCATTTGAAATGAATTTACAGCATACCACTTTCTTCTACAGGGCAGTCCTCCACTGGACAGATGCACCAGTTTATCCACTCATCAACTCAAAGAACTGTTTCCAATTTAGGTGAGTTATGAATAACAAAGTGCATACGTTTTTATGTGAAGTTTTTGTTCCACTTGTATACTAGGAATGGGACTGCTGGTTGCAGGGTAAAGTGCTTGCTTAGTTTTCATAAGAAATTGCAAAATAATTTTTACTCATTTTAAATTGGGTTTTCTAGTTGTCTCAAGTTTAAACACCAAGATCACATTGATTTCCTGCAGCAACATAAAGCTTTAATTTGAAATATGAAATTAGTCCTTGTACAAACTTTGTACTGTAAATGAATTTTCATTACTTCTACATGATACACATCCTTTCACATTGAGAAAGGATGGCCTGGAAACACAGACGCTGGTCACTGAGAGCCACTGGGTCCCAGTGAGAGGGGGGAAAAAAGATAAAAAACAAAACTGGTGCTCCCAAGTGTCATCTGCCTTGTTTTGTCACATCAGTGCTAACAATAAAGCTTAATATTGTGCCAGCTGGTCAAAGAAAATATCAAAGTAGGACAGTGACTTGGAGCTGAGACAAAAACTGTAGATAGAACCCAAAGTGTTGTAGGTGCCTGTACTTCTGTTTCAACTATGTACTGCCATACTCAGATCCATCCTTAACTCATGACCAGCTGCACTACAAGCTTCCTCCCCAGGGTTCTTGCCTTCATTCTCATCTTAATATTGGTTTTCTACTCACTTAAAATTCCTGAGTTCCTCCTCAGTGATGACTATGATCTATCACTTGGCCTGATTGTTTCCACTATGACTTATCAACTTTTAGGCCCTTATTCCCTCCCACCCCCATATAACTCCTAAATCAACTGGAGGTTCTGTTTCCTCCAAGACTAAGAGCAGAGCTAAGTATCCATCCTCTTTCTGCCCATCATGTATTAAAATTTGTTAGTCTGTGGGTGCTGTTGTGACTGAGCAAGGCCATGGGTTTAATTCATAGTTCTGAATGAGGCAAATACAAAACAGTATTTTGTCTATGTTCCAGGCACTGTGCTACATGGTTTCAGTTACTGTCTACCAATGTATGAATTTTGATTGTGAACTTCAACATACTCTCAAAGAACATAATTCTGTAAGATTTAATATTTGTGGTGCTGGGCATTGAAGCCAGGACCTTGTACATATTGGGCAAAAGTTTCATCAATCAAGTTCAGCCCCATTACCCCCCTTTTTTTTCCTTTTAAAAACAGTGCTGAGGTGTTAGAGCTTTTAATAAAGAAATTTTATGAAAACAGGAGGGGGCAGAGGCTGGCTTGGTAGAACACACTTGTAATCCTAGCACTTGGGAGGTGGAGGCCAAAGATTTCAAAAGGGCCAACCCGAGTTACATAGCAAGACCTTGTTTTTAAAATAGGGGGGTGGGGATAGGAGGAGTCACATAGTGGCAACTGGGTGAAGTGGCATATATAAATAATTAGGAGGCAGAGGTCAGGGTCATGCTAACAATTTGCATAAATGCTGTCCAGACAAACTAATGCAATTACATGGTAATCTTATCAATGAGCGCTATAATATCGGCAAATCAAGGTATTCTAATGATTTCATACTATACAAATCACTCACCTTTATAATTTGGGCTTTCTCTTTGTACCAAATTAGAAAATTTTTTAAAAGTTGTGCCATTAGTTTTAGAAGACATTAGGTTACCTCTGCTTTGTAATGTATCAAACTGGTATTTGTGAAACACACGATGATTCATTTCCATGTCCTGTACATTCCAGACATCCAGATCAGATATGGGGTAAACTATCATAGGCGGGGAAAACAAAATAAACATTCATCTAGCCAGGTTTAATAAAGTATTTTTCCTTCCTACATAAAGTCTTCTAAACTTCAGATGTAATGAAGCAAATAAAAAAAATTCCAAGTTGAAGCTGGGCATAGTGGCACATGTCTTTAATTCCAGCACTTGGGAGGCAGATCTATGTGAGATCAAGGCCAGCCTTGTCTACATATACATAAGGAGTTTTAGGCCAGCTGGGGCTGTAGGGAGACCCTCTCTCCAAAACAAACAAACAAACAAACAGTAAAAACAATTCAAGTTGAAAAGACTTTTAGAGGTAGTCATCTGAGAAGTTGCATCATGATCACAAACTTTTATTGAGTGCCTATAGAACTCATGGCACTTTTGTGGTGTTTACAGAGCTTCGCTGATATGCTGACCTTGCCCTTAAGGAGCTTACAATCTAGTGGGAAAAAGACGAGAAACGCAGGTGTGAAAGTGATGAGTGAGCAGACACTACACACTGAAATATCACCATTAATGTAAAACACACATTGCAAAATGAGAGTTAATGGGGATGGCAAGGATGGTAGATAGCTCCAACTATATTCCTGCCTTCTTGGAGAAATATTTAGAATATTCAAGGGACAGAGTGAAGTTGAGAAAAACCAGGATGTAAACAAGGTACTTTTGTCTGCTTTGTCCTTATTCCTTGTGTTGGGGAATTACAAGGAATATACAGATAGAGATAATGAGGGAAAAGAACTTTGCAGTACTTTTAGCACCTCTAATTACAAGTTGATTTAGACTGGAACAAAGCTACTATTTAAATGACAACCCTAAACTGGTTCAAAGGGGAATAAAAAAGTTTAACTGCACCAGTTCTAAGTACACACACAATCCTTAACTTTAAATGATTAAGATGGCCAGAAATGCCACTATGGTAATATCAGTGGCATATGCAGCAGAACTGCGGGAGTTACATAGATGGTGCATCGTCAATACTGGGAACTACTAGATCCGTTGCAGAATTCACCTGATTATGAATATGAAGGCAATACATTGGCAAATACAAAGGGAAGTGGTTAGAGGTAGCAGACATCCAGAAGACCTAATAGCTATGTTTCGTGCTGTGGGAGGTTATCTATGCCCTCACCAATTACTGAGTGGAAAGTTTCCTTCTTTCTTTGGGGGGGGGGGAACAACTTTTTTTTTCTTAGCCAAGTTGAAGAGTTAGGTATTACTGCTATACCTAAAAACAGTAAAAGGGCAGGTTGGGTATGCAGCTCAATGGCAGCATTTAGCAAGCACAACACATAACACACACACACACACACACACACACACACACACACACAAGGTAGGGGCAGAAGGATCAGAAGTTCAAGGCCATTCTCAGTTACACGGTGAGTTCAAGGCACCTTGGGATACAAGAGATCCTGCCTCAAACACACACACACACACACACACACACAGAGTAAAAAGGCAACTGTATACAAAGGAAAAGGCTCAGAGGAATGGAGGGGAGGGACACTGAAGGAATTAACTGGAGGCCAAGTAACTGCAGTTTGAGTGTACTATGAAAGCATATGGATTACTAAGTATTCTCCTTCACACTCCCAATTATTAGACATTCTTAACAATTGTTTCAAAGAATAAAAGCAGACTGGAAGAAATTTTAGGTAAAATTAGCTAGTAACCACAGTCAAGGAGTTCATAGCTACTATGATTTGAATATCTCCCAAGCTTTTATCCATTCTGAGGTACCGAGCACAGCGACTTAACCCAACAATGGTATTTGGAGGTGGAGCCTTGGAACGTGATAGGGTTAGACAAGGTCATTAGATTCTCCGTGATTGAATCCTTATGGTTCTGTAACTGGGAAACCAACGAACAGGGTCACAAAAGAAATTCTCCAACGCTTGCCATGTGATGCTCTGGATCACCTGAGAGCTCTGCCAGCAAGGCAGCCATCAATCACTAGCTGCAGCCCCTTAATCTTGAACTAGAAATTCAAGCCAACACAAAGCTAGCTCTTTAAAACTTCCCAGTATTATCAAGAGAAAAACAAAGCCAGATCAACAGTTACATAGAAGTAAAATAGGAAAAATAGGATGTGTGCTTTAAGAGTTACAGAAAAGAGAAAAATTTTACATTTGAGAGGGAGTATGTGTATGCACGTACAAACATGGAGGTCAAAGGCCAACTTTTCAGAATCAGATCTCTCCTTCCACAATATGGGTTTTAGGACTCAAACTCAGATAATCCTGTGAGCCATCTTGCCAGCCCAAAACTTTCTTTACAAAGATTAAGAACTGACAGTCTAGAAAAGCTAATTAACTTGGAGTAGACAGCATAGTTAGGGATACAAAAGATAAAATTGGTGGAGAAAAGGGCAGAACATGGGCAAAGACATTAGCAGCAATGACCAGGGAGTGCTGCAGGCCTGTGGTAGGAGGCACTCATTTGGTCTTTCCAGGAAGTAGCAGTCAAATCAATTTCAGAAACAAAACAGCTTGGCATGGGCATCCAGAGTCAAACTTCTGTTATTCCAAGGACTTGAATTTAGGCCTATCCAAATTGAATATAATTGCTAGGTTAAGTTTTCAGGAGGAAAAATGTTAATTCTGCTTTTCCTGTGCATGATTAATGCGGTAGTTAGTAAGAAACTGTCCAGTAGAAGCTGCTTCTGCCCACACTGACAGGCTTTACACTACTCCTCAGTGATAGTTTATCTGCTCTACATAGGAGGGTGCCGTGACCTGTGCCTGTAACCTCAGCTACTTGGGAGGTTGAGGCAGTAATGAGGCCTGTCTCAGCAACACAGAATTGCATTTTTAAAAATGTTGCTGAGTGTAGTGGTGCAGCCCTTTAATCACTCAGGAGGCAGAGGCAGGCAAATCTCTTGAGAGGTCGAGACTAGCCAGGACTACATGGTGAGACCCGGTCTCAAAAGAAAAACCAAACCAACCAAAAACCAGGATTGTATTATGGCCATCAATATATACTGTGATTTGATTTGGACACTTGTGCAGCAACATGTATCAATGTATTTTACATAAAGCATATGTATGAATATTCATATATAAATACATATACATATACACACACACTTGCAGTGCTGGAATTAAATCTAAGGCTTCTCACATGCTAGACAAGCACTGTACAACTGAATTGCATCCTGAGACCTAAAAAAAAAAAACCTTTTTATTAATGTTTAAGAAGTATACAATTTAAAAGTGTTCAGAAGACAAATTTGTTAGGCATGGATTTACCAAGTGTTTGGATAATACTGAATCAGTTAATACGGGCAATTTTTAAATATCAAATTATTGGGAAACATTTAATGAATCTTCCCAGTTTAATAACCAAAAAGGTGTAAAATGACTCAGATGTTTAGGCCTTTAGCATAGTTAGCAATAATTTTAACAGAAAAATTTCATATAAAAAGGTAAACTCCAAGTAACTGCCTTTGACTAAAGCCGAGCGTGCCTGTCTGAAAAGCAATTCAAAGCACTGCATACTGGAAGTGAAAACCTAGGTCTTAAACTTAATGGCATCTGGCTTTGGACAAATCATCTTTTCTAATTATTATTTGAAGAGGAGGGTTGGAATAGATTACTTGTTCTCTGTAATTTAGGCATCCCTACAAATTGTCTGATGACACTACATGGAAACTGAAAACGTATGCACTTTTGGGGTAAGCTGGTCCAGAGACTGATAAGTTTTCACAGGTGATCTTGACTAAAGTATTAACTTGTACTATGTTACTACAGCCCTATTCTTCTGTGGCAGGTAGAATTTTACAGTGGCACCCAAGACCAGCTAATAAACATACTCTATACAATTCCTTCCCTTGAGACTACCTACTAATGACCTAATGACTACCCCTTATCATGAACCAGAATGCAGGCAAACTGGAAGGAATTTTACAGATGTAAGGAAGGTACCCATTCAGCTTGGTTTTGGGCTTAATCAATAGGGAAATTACCCTGGGAAATGGGGGGATTGACTTTACCAAGCCAGCTCTTTAAAAGAGGGCTTGGGCCTTCCCTGAGTTCAGAGTCCCCTGATATCATAAAGGAGCAAACAGCCAGGAGGCTCTATAGCTGCAAAGATTATGTCACATGAGCATGGAGGAAGACTCTCAGCTCCAGTTGGAGACTGCAGCCTTCTATGGCCCTGAGCAGAGGAACTAAGCTTTAACAAGACTCTTGATCTACAGAAACTGAAACAACAAATATAAACCATGTTTTAATTACCAAGCTTGAGGTAATTAGTTACACATTAATTAGTCTTAAAAAACAACTTGGGCCGGAAGTGGTGGCGCATGCCTTTTCCAGCACTCAGGAGGCAGAGGCAGGCAGATCTCTGTGAATTCGAGGCCAGCCTGGTCTCCATGGTGAATCCAGGACAGCTGGGGCTACAGGGAGACCCTGTCTCAAAAGGACTAAAAAAACAAAATTACATGGCCAAGAAGATGGCAGGGAGGTGAGCAGGAACTGTGAGCTTAAAACCA